>NC_048218.1:71163776-71293547 GCF_002007445.2 Ailuropoda melanoleuca
TTAAAAAAAAAAAAAAAAAAAAAGAAATCCATTAAAAAAAAAAAAAGATTATTTTTGCTATTTTTGATTCTTTGCTATTCCATATAATTTTAGAATCAGCTTATCAATTTCTCTAAAACAGCTTGCTAGGGTTTTGATTGGGATTGCATTAAATCTATAGATCAATTTGCATTGGAGAAAAAGAACATTTTATTTATTTATTTATTTTAAAATTCTATTTAAATTCAATTAATTAACATATAGTGTATGAAAAGGAACATTTTAACAATATTGAATCTTGAAATCTATGAACATGGTATACTTCTCCATTTATTTAAGTTTTCTTTAATTCCCTTTAATAATACTTTGTAGTTTTCAGAGTACAAGTCTGGCACATCTTTCTTTAAATTTATTCCTAAATATATTTTACATTATTTGCAAATGGATTTAAGAAAAATTATTCCCCAATTGTTCATTATTTGTATATAGAAATAGAATGGATGTCTTATTAAACTTTTTATTTTGAAGTAATTATAGATTCACAGGAAGTTACAAAGGTAGATGACCCATATTATGCTTCACTCCCAGTTTCCTCCTCTTGATCTTAGCCAAAAGGCCAAGAAGTGATCACCTGTTTCCTCCAGTGGCTACAGTATAATATTAAAACCAGACATGTGACATTGGTACAATGTGTGTGCATGTCATTATTGTATGTATGTATTCATGTAACCACCACCACAATCAAAATATAGAATTATTCCATCACCCAAAGATCTTTCTTGTGCTACTTCTCCAAAATCACACCCATCACCCTTTCCCACCATCCCTGGCCTCTGGCAACCACTTTTCTATCACTAGAAACTTTATCATTTCAAGAATGTTATATAAATGGAGTCATACAGTATGTGACCTTTTGAGCTTGACTTTTCCCACTAAGCATATGCCCTTGAGGTCAGTCTAAGTGGTTGCATGTATCAATAGTTAATTTTTTTTATTGCTGAGCAGTATTGTATAGTATGAATATACCACTGTTTGTTTAACCTTTCACCTACTGAGAGACATTTTGTTTGTTTTCAGTTTTTAGATGTTACACATAAAGAAGCTAAGAACAATCAGGTATAGGTTTTTGCGTTGAGATTAAGTTTTTGTTTCTCTGGGATAAATGCCCAGAAATGCAATTGCTATGAGATATGGTGAAGTGTGCATTTAGGGTTTTTTTTTTTTTTAATTAAAAACTTTTTGTTGTTTTCATTTTTGTTTTGTGTGTAGTTTTATTTATTTATTTTTTGAAGATTTTATTTATTATTTAATTCAGAGAGAGACAGAGATAGTGAGGGAGAGCATGAGCAGGGAGGAGAAGGAAAATCAGGTTACCTAGGAAGCCCAACATGGGACTCAATCCCAGGACCCTGGGATCAGGGCCTGAGCCAAAGGCAGGCGCCCAACCGACTGAGCCACCCAGGCATCCCTCTGTGTAGTTTCAAAAGAAACCACCAAGCAGTTTTTCAGAGTGGCTGTACCATTTTACATTCCCACCAACACTGAAAGATCCAGTTTCTCTGCATCCTTGTTACTATTTGGTATTGTGACTATTTTTTAAAATTTTAGTTGTTCTAATAGATGTGTAGCGATGTCTCATTATGGTCGTAATTTGCTTTTCTCTAATAGCTAGTGATGTTTAACATCTTTTCATATGCTTATTTACTACCTATACATCCTCTTCAGTGAAATGTCTTCATGTTTTTTTCCCATTTCCTAATGGAATTGTTTCTTTTTCTTTTTTCTTTTCTTTCTTTTTTCTTTTCTTTCTTTTTTTTTTTTTTTGCTGTTGAGTTTAGAGAGTTTTTTATATTCTAGATATGAGTCCTTTGTCAAATATGTGGTTTGCAATTATTTTTCCCAGTCTGTAACTTGTCTTTTCAACATCTTAAGTGTGTCTTTTGCAGGGAGTCTGGGTGGCTCAGGTCATGGTGGCTTAAACTTCTGCCTTCGGCTCAGATCATGATCCCCAGGGTCCTGGGCTCTAGTCCAGCGTCCTGCTCCCTGCTCCACAGGGAGTCTACTTCTCCCTCTGCCCCTCCCCTCACTCGTTCTCTCTCTCTCTCAAATAAATAAATAAAATCTTTTAAAAAAGTGTCTTTTGCAGAGCAAATTTTTAAATTTTGATGACCAATTTATTGATTTTTAAAATTTATGGATGATGCTTTTCATCTAAGAACTCTTCACCAAGCCATAGATCATGAGAATTTTCTCCGATGTGATCTCCTAAAAGTTTTACAGTTTTATGTCTTACATTTAAATCCACGATCCATTTTGAATTAGTTTTTGTAAAATGTATGAGGTTTAGGTTCTTTTTTTTCTTTTGCTCTTGAATATCCATTTGCCCCAGCACCGTTTGTTGAAAAGACTGTCCTTCTTCCATTGAAATGCTTTTGCATCTTTGTTAAAAATCAGTTGGCCCGGGGCGCCTGGGTGGCACGGCGGTTAAGCGTCTGCCTTTGGCTCAGGACGTGAGCCTGGTGTTATGGGATCGAGCCCCACGTCAAGCTCCTCCGCTATGAGCCTGCTTCTTCCTCTCCCACTCCCCCTGCTTGTGTTCCCTCTCTCGCTCGCTGTCTCTATATCTGTCAAATAAATAAATAAAATCTTTTAAAAAAAAATCAGTTGGTCCTACTTGTGTGGATTGATGTCTGGATTCTGGATTTTGTTCCTTTCATCTACATATCTCTCTCTCTTGATTTCTGTAGCTTATGTTAAATCTTAAAAATCAGGTAGAATAATTTCTCCCACTTTATTCTTCTGCAGAATTGTTCTTCTTCACATGCAAATTTTAGAATAAGTTTGTCTATATCTATAAAAAATTTACTGGGTGTTGGTCGAAATCTTGTGACATCTGTATATCAACTTCGGGAGAATTAACATATATTATGTTGTATATTCCCATTCAGGGCTACCCTTGTCTCTCCATTTACTTAGATTTTCATTGATTTTTTTTCATCAGCATTTTGAGGTTTTCAACATATAAGTGCTATACATGTTTTGTTATATTTATACCTAAGTATTTATTTCTTTGGAGTGATAAGTGTTTTTTTGGTTTTGTTTTGTATTGCTTTGTTTTTAGAGAGAGAGGGCAGGGAGGAGGGGTAGAGGGGAAGAAGGAGAGAGAAAATCTTAAGCAGGTCTACACCCAGTGGTGGAGCACATTTGGGGTTCAATCTCACAACCCTGAGACCATGACCTGAGCTGAAATCAGTAGTTGGATGCTTAACTGACTGAGACACATAGTGGTCATATTTTTAATTTCAGTGTCCATGTCTTTATTACTAGTATATAGAAATACAATTGATTTTTGTATGTTTATCTTGTGTCTTACAATCTTGCTGAACCCACTTATTATTTCTAAAAATGTGTTTTGTAGTTTTTTTGGGGGGGGAGATTTTCTAATAGACAGCCATGTCATTTGCAAACATGGAGACTTTTATTTCTTCCTTTACAATCTGTATGCCTTTCATTTCCTTTTCTTGCCTTATTGCTCTGACTAGACCTTCTAGTACTGTGTTGAATAGCAGTAATGAGAGTAGATATTCTTGCATTGTTTCTGATCTTACGGGAAAAGTATTCAGTCTCTCACCATTAAGTATGATGTTAGTTGTAGGTTTAAAAAAAATTTTTTTTAACAAGTTAAAGAAGTTCACCTCTATTTCTATTTTTTTAAAAGTCTTATTTATTTATTTATTTTAATGAGAGGGCATAGAGGGAGAGCATGTGTGTGAGTTGGGGGGGAGGGGCAGAGGGAGAGGGAGAGAATCTCAAGCAGACTCCCCACTGAGTAGGGAGCCCTGGAGGTGGGGGGAAGGAGGCTTGATCCCACGACCCTGAGATCATGACCTGAGCCAAAATCAAGAGTGGTGGCTTAACTGACTGAGCCATCCAGGTGTCCCTGGAGAGTTTTTAAAATCAAGAATGGATGCTGAATTTTGCGCAGTGCTTTTTCTATATTTATTGACATGTTCAAACGTTTTTCCTATTTATTCTATTAATATGGTTAATTACATTGATTGGCTTTTGAATTTAAACCAACCTTGCATTCCTGTGTTAAACCTACCATCATGATACGTTATCTTTTTCATATATTGTTAGATTTTATTATCTAAAATTTTGATTTTTGTATTTAAGTTCACAAGGGATCTTGGTCTATAGTGTTCTTTTCTTATGATCTTTTTGTCTGGTTTTGGTGTCAGGGTAATAATACTGGCCTTATAAAATAGGTTGGAATGTGTTCCCTCATCCTCCACTTTTTGAAAAAGTTTATGTAGAGTTGGCATTATTTCTTCTCTAAATACTTGATAAAATACACTGGTGAAGCTATCTGGGCCTGAAATTTTCTGATGGGAAGGTTTTAATTTCAAGTTCAATTTCTTTAGTTGATGTGACATTATTTGAGTTTTTTTCTTCTTCTTGGGTCAGTTTTGGCAATTTGTGTCTTACAATGGATTTATCCACTTTATTTAAGCTGTCAAGTACATTGGTGTAGCATTATATATTTTTTAAAGATTTTAATTATTAGAGAGGGAGAGAGAGAGCATGAGTGGGGGGAGGGGTACAGGGAGAGGGAGAGAGAAAAATAGACTCCCTGCTGAGTGGGGAGCCTGATGTGGGGCTTGATCCCTGGATTCGGAGACCATGACCTGAGATGAAGTCAGGCGCTTAACCAAACGAGCCACCCAGGCACCCCCAGATGGTATAACATTATCAATAGTGAAACTTGTTACCCTTTTGATGTCTGTAGGATCTGTACTAATGTTATCTTTTACTTTTGATATTGACAATCTGTGTCTTCTCTGTTTCTTGATCAGCTTACCTTTAAGTTAATTTTATTGATGTCTATAGAAAACCAGTTTTTGTTTCATTGATTTTTCTTAATTGTTTGCCCATTTTGTATTTTACTGACTTTTGCTCTTATCTGTATTATTTCCTTCCTTATACTTAATTTGGGTTTTAATTGCTCTTCTTTTTCTAATTTATAAGGCAGAAATTTAGATCATTTATTTTAGATATTTATTCTTTTCTAATACAAACATGTAAAATTATTCATTTCCTGTAAGCACTAATTTAGTATGCCACAAATTTTGATATATTTTAATTTTCATTTCTTTAAAAATGTTTTTCATTTCCTTTGTCATTCTTTTTTAACCTATGGATTATTTAAAACATGTGTTGTTCGCTTTTCAAATATTTGGGGTTCTCCAGATAGCTCGTTGTTACTGATTTCTAATCAAATTTGCTGTGGTCAGAGAATTATATAATTCATTTTTAAATATTTCCTAAGACTTGTTTGTGTCTCAGCATATCATGATTCATGATGAAATGGACCTTGTACACTTACAAGAATATGTATTCTTGCAGTTGTTAAGTGTGTATTTTACAAATATCGATTAGGTCAAAGTGGTTGAAATTGTTCAAAATTTCTTGGTTGATTTTATTTAGTTGTTTTATTTCTTGCTGAGAGTAGGGTGTTAAAGTCTCTGACTATGATCATGAAATTATCCATTTCTCCCTTTAATTCTGTTCATTTTTACCACACACATTTTGAAGCTCTGTTATGAGGTACATATATATATATTTATAATTGTCAAGTCTTCTTGTTGAATTGATCCTTTTATCATTATACACCGTCTCTTTTTATTTCTTCAATTTTTTGTCATGATATCTCTTTTATCTGATATTAATATAACTTCTCAAACTTTTTTTTCCCCCTAAAGACTTCATTTTTAAGTAAACTCCATACTCAGTGTGGGGCTTGAACTCACAACCCTGAGATGGAGAGTTGCATGCTCTATTGACCTGAGACAGCCAGGCACTCCTCAAACTTTCTAATGATTATTGTTTGCACGACAAATACTTTTTACCATCCATTTACCATTAGCCTATCTTTGTCTTTATATTTGAAGTGTGTGTGTGTGTGTGTGTGTGTATATATACACACACATATATATACTGTGTTTTTTTTCTCCCTTGATTCCTCCTTGCCTGCCTTTTGTTGGATTATTTGGATAATTTTTAGAATTTCGTTTTAATCTACATATTGACTTTTAGATAAACATTTAATTTTTTTCCCCAGGGTTTCTCTGAGAATTGTATTTGATGTATCCTTACCTTTTCACAGTCTACCTTATGGCTAATATTTCACACAAAATGGAAAGAAATTGCAAACTTGTAAATTCATGCCTCTCCATTTTTTATGCCTAAATTATACATGTATTACAATTGTGACTGTTCCAAACCACATAGAGCTGTGATAGTTTTGTTTTAAACAGTTGTATAATATTATATATGAATACATATTGTAAGATTTATTTATTTATTTATGTATTAGAGAAAGAGAGCGAGAGTGAGCGAGCACGAGTGGGGGGAGGGGAAGAGGGAGAGAATCCCAAGCCGACTTCATGCTGAGCGAGGAGCCCGACACCGGGCTCCATCTTGGGACCCATGAGATCATGACCTGAGCTAAAACCAAGAGTTGCACGCTCAACTGACTGAGCCACCCAGGTGCCCAAAACAATTGTATATATTGTAAAGAAATTAAGAGGAGATATAGTTTTTGTCTTGTTTTATATTGTAAAGAAATTAAGGGGGAAAAAGTAGAGTTTTGTATTTATCCAGAAATTTTTTATTTCTAACGTTCTTTTCTTTCTGAGGACCTAAGTTCCCATTCGGTATCATTTCCTTTAGGTTTGGAAAACCTCTTCTGCATTCTGTGTAGTGCAAGTCTATTGGTGACAGATTTGCTTAGTTTTCCTTTATTGGAAAGTTTATTTTTCTTTGGTTCTCGAAGAATACTTTCACGAATCTAGTATCCTGGGTTGACAAGATTTTTTTTTTTTTTTAATTTTAGCACTTAAAATGTTGTTCTACTCTCTTCTGGCTTTCATAATTTCTGGTGAGATATCAGCTCTGATTTGGGTTATTGTTCTCCTGCATATAATTGTCATTTTCTCTTGCTTCTTTCGAGATTTTCTCTTTATCTTTGGCTTTCAACATTTGACTATGGTGTTAATGAGATTTTCTTTCTGTTTACACTGGTTGTTGTTCAGTGAACATCTTGAATCTGTAAATTTATATCTTCATATTTGAGAAGATTTGGCCTTGAATTCCTTCAGCTTTTTTTTTTTTGCTCCATTTTCTTTTTCCTCTTCAGAGACTACGTAGATGTTGATTGAGTCTCTGCTAATTTATACTTTTACTCTTTGTTTACACTGAATAATTTCTATTGTTTCATCTTCAAGTTCATTTTTTTCTTCTATGACTTTTCATCTAGTGATGTAAAGAAAAATTTTGATATCGTATTTTTCAATACTAGAATTTCCTTTTTTTTCCATTTTTCTTTGCTGAGATTTCTTTTCCCCGAGATTTCACTGTAAGCACATTTTCTTTTATTTAATTGGCGATAGCTATAACACATACTAGAAATTCCTTGTTTGCTAATTACAACATCTGGGTGATCTGTGGTTGTCTCAAGTGATACTCTTTTATCCTGAGAATGTGTTTTATTTTCCTGATTTTCCTGGTTCTGCATATTTTAAATAATTTTGGATATGTTCTGGACATTATGTGTGTTAAATTGTATAGATTCTGGATTTTAAACCTTCTTCTCTGCTGGATATTGTTTCTTTTGTTTTATCAGGCAATTACTTGGATTAAACTGTAAACTCTGTTTCTTAGGCAACAATGACATTGTTCCTTCAGCTCTTTCTTCAGTCGTTTAGCGGCTTTGCGTTTTCTCTTTGTGTGTGTGGTTCAGGGTTTAGACAGAGATGTGGACAGACAGAATTTTGGGATCTTCTTTCTCCCTTTAGGGATTTACCTCTTTCTCTTCATTATCATGATTTCTTTGGTTTCCAGACCAGAAAAGATTGTTTTCATCGCCAGGGCCAGCTCCCGCCCCTCGCCGTGCTACACACTGTATCCATTGTATCTGGAAAGCTGCAAATATGGACATTGGCTCTTCAGAGCATGGGCTTTCCCTCATATTCTACCTGCTTTTGTTCACTGAGTGTGATCTTACTCAGCCATTACCGGAAGTGGAAGTTGACTGTATTCAACTTAACCTCTAGAAAATAAATGATATCTTTCTTAATAAATGCAAAGAATGGGGGAATTTCAGGACTTTCGGAATTACCAAGAGCTTGCTGGGTGGGACAGCCCTAAATGAATGCTCAGGGATAAATCTCCATGAATCCCACTCTGCTGGGTTGCTCTCGGTGACAGAAGGCTCACTATCGAATAAAGCAGCCCACTCCATGTCAGACGACCTGACCTTTTGAAATTATTTCCTTTCTGTATGCTCTTCACTTCAGCTTTCGCTCCTCCGTTCCAGTTCCGGCCCTCAGGGCCACATAGAATGAGCCCAGCCCCCTCCCCCACAGTGTCACTGAGCCCCCGGATAGGGGATGCAGCCTCAGCTCCCCCAGCCAGGGTTTGAGGTGCTGGTTTCTAGTCTCCTCATGGTTCTGATCTCCTTTTCTCGAGTAGGACCCTATACCCACATAGCTTCCTTAAGGTGCGATGTCCGGTAAGGGCCCAATCCTTGGGGCAAGGCCTGGGCAGCCTGAAGTTCCCCTCTTTCCACAGGCACCTTGGTTCCCCCTGGTGTACTTCCCCGCGGGTCCTTTTGCTGCCCTTTAAAGAGTGCGACATCGAGCCTCAGAGGATTTGCCCTCATCAGAGCCTGTCTTGCCCTGAACCTCCCCTGGCCCTCGGAACATGTGTGACGGCTCCCGTTCAGGTCAGGGTCCGCACAGCCACTACTGGACAAGACGCTGTATAGAAACGTCTAGTTTATAGAACAGTTTCTATATCACCACGCTGGTTCCATGAAATAAGCAGAATAACTGAGTGACGTGTGCAGAAGAGGCCGTAATATTCCCATTTGACAGATAAAGAAACTGAGGTTGCAGTCTTAGAGCTGCTGGGAATAGGGACCAAGGACAGTGAAAAACAAAGGAACACTCCTTATATTTATCGCAAAACCCTTTTCTCAAGGACTCAGGGGCCTCAGGCTTCCATTCAGATGCGTCTCTGAGCCATCCTCTGGGTAGAAATTTTTTTCTCAGGGCCCTTTTGGATACAGGCGATCTAAAGGAATCCCCTGTCCCCTCATCCCCAGCCCCAAGCGGTGTGGTACAGCTCTAGGCTGCTTTCCGAGAAATTACTTCTAGAATCATTTGCCTCCAGCCCCAGACAAAAGCTCAGGTATGGAAGCATGGCATGCCCCTGACCTTTCACATCCCCAGAGCCAAGCTGTGGGGAGGAGGGGGCCGCTGCACAAAAGGGTCTGAGGAGTGACCCGGCCTGCCTCAGCTACCTGCTGTTCCCCACAATGGGGCCCCGAGGCCCCGGTTGCCTCTGGAGGCAGGAGAAAAGGGCCCAGATAATGACAGGCTCAGCTACCGCTGCTCTCTTCAGAGAGACGAGAAGAGGGAGGCGGCCAAACCTCCCGGATAATAAAGAAGTAACAAATGAGGAATAAAAGCTTATGGAAGACATCTTAACCCAGGGATGAAAAAAATGTCAACATCTGTGAGGCTTTCTGCACCAGCAGACCCAGGGCCTAATGAACGCCCTCGAAAAGCCATTCACTGGCGCAGAGGCAAAAAGGCTACATTTTTCTGTGGGGGCGTCGAGGCTTCCCTGCGGCCGCCTTTCCTTAGCTTTATTAAGGAACCAGGGGCAGGAGGAGAATGGCGTTCCCGGACCCTCTTTATCGCAAAGGCTGCGGCGAGGTGGGTGGATTTGGGAGCGGGGTGAGGTGTCCGCCAGTGAGGCAAGGAAGAAAGCCGGGGGAATTAGAGAAAACGCTGTTTAACAAGGGTCTCTTTTGACTGGGGCCTTTCGGAAGGATGCAGCCCCAGGAAAAGTAATCCTCTTAGCACTGCTTATGTGTGTGTACAAAACAGGGAAATCGAATCTGAATGTCCTCATTGCATTTGCTAAAATACCTAATGAAAACACAAAGATTTCTTATTCTGATCTTCACCTTTCATTCAGAAGACGGAGAGTGGCAGATGTTTGCTTATAAGACTGATTTAAAAAATTCAAACTGGGAATGTGGGGTGGGGGAGGAGCTGGCCCTCCTCTCTCTTTCCAGGGGGTGCGGGTTACACAACCCCCAGCCTTTGTGTCTTCCCCTGGGGTTTTCTACACCATCCTGCCTGGGGCCTTCCAGGTGCTGGCGTGATTTTATTTGGGGGGTTTGTGCTCTCTGTTCACCATTGGAATGTCTCTCCAGAGGCCTCAATGAGAGAAATCTCAAATCCTGGCCAACAGACGCAGCTCCCTGAGAAGAGTGGGCAGGTTGGCACAAATAGAAATGTGCTCCTAGATTTGTGATTGTTTAGCCCTTGGGAACCTTGTACCCTGGCAAGAGATGGTCCTCACCACACCCACACCCCCACGTACACACACACCTCCCCACAGGCTTGCCTTCCCCTCCGCGCGTGCACACACACACACACACACACACATGCGCACATAGCAACCCATTCCACTCATTCCCGTGTCCACCCCTCCTGACAATTATAAATACACACACAACATCACCACCCCCAAATGCCCGCACCCACCCACCCTCTCCCGGTCTGAACTGTTTCAGTTAGCCTACGGGCAAACGTCTTCCTTACCCATTTCCTTAGCACACGGCTTTTTTTGACCAAATGTTTCAATTATGATTTGGCTCTAGAATGAAACAAGATGCAAGTCAGGGTAAGTAAAATGTTTTGGAGATTGCCAAGGAGACTTTACCTAAGCTAAAATAGGAAAGTGAACTTTTATTTCTCCTTTGGTATGTTAGGGAGCTATTTGAAGTTCAAAACGATCACTTGCTTTTGGATTACAAAAGGAATGGAAGGTGAAGGGGGCAGCCACAGAAGGGCCCATTAGGGCTCCGGGTCTGGTTCAAGTTGTCCATCTGCGGGGGCGCCTGGGTGGCTCAGTCGTTAATCGTCTGCCTTCGGCTCAGGGCGTGATCCCGGTGTTCTGGGATCGAGTCCCGCATCAGGCTCCTCCACTGGGAGCCTGCTTCTCCCTCTCCCACTCCCCCTGCTTGTGTTCCCTCTCGCTGGCTGTCTCTCTCTCTGTCAAATCAATAAATAAAAATCTTAAAAAAAAAAAAAAGTTGTCCATCTGTGGGTCAGTACTGTGGTCCTAGGTTGCCAGGGCAGATAATGAGCTCCCAGGCTCTCACAGTATTCAAGTAGTGGTCTGTGAACCGGCTGTCCTCTGTCATTGTCAATTGGATGGGAGGCCCATGCTAGATATGCAGTTGAACTGGACGAACTCTGAATGTCTTTTGTAATCCTAATATTAGTAATAATATCATTATGAGTACTAATGATGTGCCCATCACTCTTCTAAGGCTTTAATGTATTATTTCATTTAATTTTCACGGCTCTACTCCATACACTTTCTTATGCCTCTTTTGTAGTTAGGGAAACAAGACTAGAGAAGCTGGGGGCAGAGCTGGCATCAACAGAGCCGGCTTTCACACCCAGACCCATCTGACACCAAACTCGTGCTACAAGGCCTCTTAAGAGAACTTGATTCTGAATAGTTTTCTGTTCTTTTCTTGGGCGGTAGGAGGGGATTGACCGTGTCCTACCCTGGTTCATCCCATAGTGTTGCAGTGTCTCTCCTCCTCGGTCCTTTGGAGGAACGAGGGAACCCGGGGATGTCCTCTGCTGGCGGGAGGCTGCCTTAGGCTGGGGAGGGCTCGGCACCAGCTGCCAGGTTCCAGACATTAAGGTGGTCAGCCCTTGCTCCTCCTTCGTAGCAGGAGGGCACCCAAGTCAGCTGCCCCATCCACTGGCCAGCAGAACTCTTTCGGCAGCTACTTACTCGAAGGCACTGGCTTCACGGAAGAGAACGGAAGCTCTCCTGGTCCGTGCACACCTTCTGAGAAGCATAACTTCTCAATCCTCAGGTCCCCTCCAGTGAGTGGAGAATGCGGCCCACTTAGAGAAAGTCAGCAGACACCTGTGATGCTCTTTGTATCCACCACACCTGATGTTCCAAGGGGTCAGGGAGCCCTGGTCGCAGACCTGGGACCTTTAGGGAATCATCGGATCTAACGCCTCGTGGTGCTTCTAAAGATGTGTCCATAATTCTTTGACACGACTCCCCTCAAGAGGCAGGTCTCAGTTGCCCTCTTCCTGAGTGAAGACTGGACTTAGTGACGAGCCCACTGGGGAACAGGACAGACCCGATGAGATGTCACTTCCGAGATTAGGTAGCTTCTGTCTTGGGTTCTCTGTCCCCCTCTCTCTCGAATCACTCGCTCTGGGGAAAGCCAGCTGCCATGCTGTGAAGCAGCCTCCGGCATGAGGCTCAGAAGCCTGCCAGCAACGGCATAAACGAGCGTGGAAATGGTCTTCTGAGCCTGCCAAAGCCCGGTGAGCGACCCCGGGAGCTGCTCTTCCCTCAGGGGAGCCCTGGCTGCCCGCAGCAGCCCCGGTGGACTGACTTACTGCCACCTGCCGAGACACTGAGCTAAAGAGCGGCCAGGGCACGGCCAGATTCCTGGCCCACCGAATCCATGAGCCCAGGAGGGCTGAAGCTGCTGCAATGGGGGGGAAGCTGTTCCGCAGCGCTTCCACGCTGATCCCTCGGGAGAATGGGGGCATCGCGGGGGGAAGTAATCCACCCCTTTTTCACAAATGACAAGTCAGTTCTTGAAATGAATGCAGATAACCGACCTCTCGACCTCTCGTCTAGTGCTCTTTGCATTACCTTGGACCTCCTCTCACCCCACTTCCCGCGAAGGGACGAGAAGAATGTCATCTGACAGACCTCTGCCTGCCTGGGAGCTCAGGTCTTCGTGCTCTGCGCAGGTTGGATACACAGGGTTTGGGCAGGGCAGGCAGAGGATCCCCCGTGGGGCTGTTCGAGAGGGTTACAGCCCCCGCAACTGCCCCCCTTCCCGGGTCTCGTGTTTTGGCCCATGTGGGAAGTTCAACCCACACATATGAATTTTGAATTTAATACAGAACTTACCACCCAGAAATGACTGTGTGAAGTAAGTGTAATTTGCCTGTGTTTATTTTTTTATTATGAACTTAAGCAAAGTTTATGGAAAAAAAGGAACCCGATGATCACGAAACGTAGCTATTTACATCTCTCCAAATTCCCTTTGTTAGGGTTCTTTGCACAGCTGTAATGGCCTGTGTAGACCGTTAGAGTTTTGCTTTCCTCACTCAGCAAGTGTCCATCGTCCCCCAGGGGTCCCGTGGGGCTGGGAACTCTGAGCCCCGCTGGGCCTGGCACTCTCCCAGACCACCCTCCCAGTGGTGGCCCAGCTCACCCCCTTGCCTTGGGCTCCTGACTGAGCCCTCTCCGCCTGGCGCGGTCCTTGGAACTCGCTGTGTGGCAAGGGCTCGGAGCCTTGGCGCTCTGCCTGTGCTGTGGGCTGGTCTCCTGGCTCCTCGTGCTACAGAGGCAGGGAGACAGCGCTCCTGGGGGCTGCACAGCCTGGCTGCGGCTGAGGGACCTGGGCTGTCCCTGCTAGGGGCGACTTTATCTCCCTGACTCACGGGGCCTGGGTTCTCAGCGTGGAGTACCCCTCCGCCCATGTCTGAATCACTGGGCAGGGGGCTGGCGTGTGTGGGCAGCGGGGCCCTCACCCAGTCCTTCCGAGTCTGGAGAAGGGGCCTAGGAATCTGCGTTCCCCCAATGCCCCAAGGCAAGGCTGGTACTCAGCCCAGCTTGAGATTCTGGTTCTGCTCCCTCTTCTGAGCAACAGTACGCAGCTCTTCGAACGGCTGACGGCCTGGCAAACTTTGGAGAGACCGGCAAAAGCAGCTGTCGATTCTCTTGACCTGAGCCCTTGGCTGGATTGGGCCTTCCTGCCACCTCAGGTGTCTCCTTGCTGTCCCCCTTCATCTCTGCTCGTGATCCGTTTTCACCTAGAGCGACAGGAGTTCAGAAGAAGCCAGGAGGTCATTCTGACTGGTTCCCTGGCTTCCTGTTGGAAGCCTGGGAAATGGCCTCCCAGGCAGGAACTGGCAATTACTGGCCCAAATAAGGGCTCAGGGTGTACTCTTGGCCTCTGCGAGCTGGCTTTACATGCACTGTCCCCTGCAGGTGGGCCTGCAGTGCAGAGCCGGCAGCAGGGACCATGGTGGACCCTGAGGCCACGCTGGAGGTCTGAGCTCCCACAGTACCCTCCTTCTCTCACTGCCCCCACTCACTGGCTCCATGGTGCCAGGTCCCTAGGGCTTCTGTTCTCTGCTTCTCCCATGCAGAGGAAGCCTAGCCTTCACACAATGTCCTACCCCCCTCTGTGCGTGGGGCTGCTCTAGGCCCTAGGCCTCAGTGGGCCCAGCTGTAATCTGAGAGGTTCTGAGTCCTTGGTCTGCAAAGCCCTTTCCAGCCCTGAGGTTCTGTGGTATTTGCTGCGGACAGAGGTCTCTCAGTACCTCCCTGATCCTGCCCCAGACGTGACCCGTTCCCCTCCCCGAGGACACCAGGACCCCCGGTGTTCACAGCTTGGTCCGTTCCTCTGACGTGGGAGAAAACAACAAGGGTCCTGACCCCAAGTCCTGTGAAATCCAAGCCGATGAAAGCGTCAGTCAACTGGAGGGAGATGCAGGCCGCGGGGCTTGGACGGTGCAAGCAAGTCCGCAGCCGTCCATTCACTTATGCACCCCAGCTGCCCTCTGAGTGTGGCTGCGGTCACTGGGCAGTGGCCACCTCCTGGCTTTGTAGCTCTGCTTTGAGGCCTGGGACGTCTGGACACGGCCCCCGCCCCAGGCATTTCTCCAAACGGCCTGACCCTGAGGAAGAGCCCCACCAGCCACGGAACCGGAACCCAGGCGGATGCACAGTGGGAGATGTGATTGGAATCTAAACAAAGGCTGCACCGAGGACCGGAAGTGTGACACACACAGGCACAAACCCGCAGCCCTAACAGCTGTTCTCCCCTGTGTGCAGATAGATTCATCTGCAGCCTGGAAATACCAACCTGGAGTCACGTGTGTCGCGGCCACCCTCCCTCCACCCTTGCTCCCCCGCGCCGTAGGCAGGATGGCTTCTGCTGCTGACATTTGGGGTCTTGCGAGATGTCACTCAGGCGAGCGGTTATTAACACCCTGCGGCGATCTGTCCCTGCTGTTCCCCATCGCGTGTCCATTCCCTACCTCGCCGCTGCCCAGAGCCCTTGGCTGCCCTCGGCAAGCTGTCGTCCATCCATGAAGGCCCCAAGGAAGGAAGCCACGTGGGAGCAGGAGCTGCTCACCTGCCCTGGGGGCCCGTGCTGAGGACAGACAGGACCCCAGGAGTGAGAGGCTGGAACTGTTCCATTAATGGGATACTGAGCTGCACAGATGAGGTCTATCTTGTAAATCCTGACTTGGACACAAGGCAGCAGTAAACACCAGGACAGTGTGGACACAAGGGGCTGCCATGAATGTGAAGGAGAAATGAGGACCTGATCGGACCCCGAGGATCAGGATGGGGGGTTGGGGGGGCAAGACTGACTCTCCCCAGCCCCAAAAGATAATCCTAAAATGTGATTATCACAAACATGTGATCAGGGCTGGGATTGATGAGGAGCCTTCAGGCCTCTTTCTGTCATACGCTGGCTGGGCAATGCTGGGCAAGTCATACAATATTGCCGGGCCTCAGTTTCCCTATTTGTAAAATGTCAGGAGCTCCTGATAGACAGCTAAGAGCCGCCCTGGCATTCATGTTCTTTGTTTTATTTCAGTTGTGTAAGTATGCAGTTCCCAAAAGGATGTGTTTGGGGCAGGGAGTGGCTGAGGACACAGGAAGGGGGATCTCGATGGCAAGTGTGCACAGGGAGGCATTTCCAGGGCAGAGGATAGTGTTTTCTGTTCTATAGGTGAGGAGATAGCCTCGGAGAAGCTAGCTGGAGTGGGGCTGGGCCAGGGCTCAGGCCTCATTTTGCTTTGCTCTTTCTCTAGAACCATCCCTACCTTTTTCCTTCCCGCCACCCTCTAAGTCCCTTCTCAGAGTCACTTCCTCCATGTGGCCTTCCGTGAGGCCCCGCAGAGTCCATGGCTTCTCCCACCAGAATCCCTGTAGCACTTCGTCTACCCTTCTCTTGCCCCCTTAACTTCTCCGTAGGCTGGAGACAGTCTTCCTGCCCCGGCGGCCTGGGGTCCCTTGAAGCCTGGAGCTCTGACATGTTGTTTTTCCGTCCCAGCCCAGTGAATGGCACAACATAGGTTCCACTGAGTGTGGAACTGAAGTTACTCAGAGGGTCCTCTGCCTCGGTTTGCGGGTTCCCCAGTTCCGCCACAGCCCTGAGTACCCGGGGCCAGCCCCTGGAGCACACGTCCTTTTAGGTGGAAGCACCTGCCCCAGAGGATGTGAGAAGGACCCTGGGCTGTTAGTGATGTCTCCGAGGGGCCTCGCCTGCAGGGTCCCCCAGACCAGGCAGGAGGGTGGGGTGTGGGATCCCCTGCACTTGCCTGTGGAGAAGAGCTTGCCGAGTATGCGGACGGCTCCGACCCTCTGCGTTGTCCAGACTGTACGCAGCCTGTCATCTCCCTACGTCTTGCAGCCACCTCCAGCACCGGGAGGCCAGAAGCAGCCAGTGGGTCGTCCTCCTGGTCCATGCTCCATCCATTTGCTGTTCGAAGCACAGCGAGGACAAGGATAGAGTACGGTTGAAGCCGGCCCTGGGACCTAGCTCTGTGTGAGGCACATGGAAGGGACTCAATGAAGAATGTTTCCAGCCAGATGGAATTGATTCTTGCAGTTCACCCCAGCACTGTTACACTTTAGAAAGGACTTCAGCGCTCAGGGGGTGGGTCCGACCCCATTTCAGGCCTGGGGCTGCTTGAGAATCCATGAAGAGTTTTGTTCAGAGCCCCACTGAGCCATCTGCCTGTGATGACTGTGTTCCCGCGGCTTGTCCCCTCACAGGGGAGACTCTGCAGGGGCCGCACACGCTCACGAGGTGGGGGCACAGGGGGTGTAAGACAGAGGGTGGGCTTTGGAGCCAAAAAAGCCTGAGTTCGAATTCTGACTTCCTGTCTTCCTGTGCGTTGCCCTGGCCATGACTTCACATTTCCCAGCTTTTCTTTTCTTTTTTTTCTTTTCTTTTCTTTTTTTTTTTTTTTAAAGATCTTATTTATTTGACAGAGAGAGCTAGCACAGGTAGGGGGAGCAGCAGGCAGAGGAGAGGGAGAAGCAGACTCCCCGCTGAGCAGGGAGCCCGATGTGGGGCTGGATCCCAGGACCCTGGGATCACGACCTGAGCCGAAGGCAGACGCTTAACAACTGAGCCACCCAGACGCCCCCAACTTTGCTTTTCTTACTTATAAAAGGGGGATAACATCCACCTCACAGAGTGGCTGTCATGTTTAAAATGAGATCGTGTTGGCAGACGCTGGGCACACAGTAGTGCTCAAGAAATGTAGCCCCAGTCACTACCCTCCCGTCTCCGGTGGAGGAGGGAGGCAAGCGCCGTCCCGTGAGGACGCAGTTCCTCAGCTCTGATTACATCTGTATGCCACCCTGTTATCTGGTTGGCGGTCGCTCTGGGCCAAAAGTTAGAAGGAAATTCACCTTGTGAGGACTTGGGCTTCCTTCCACTTCCCCGCTTCTGCGGCCTGAGGGGCACCAAGGAAACTTGCCCTGGGGCCTTCTCTGGCAGAATCTGGATACCTGGGTCCCTACCTGGCCGGCCGTGGCCTGGGGCCGCTTCTTCTGCCCTGGGTGTGGACAGGGTACCACCTGCGCCACCCGCAGCTCAGGGCCGCCCAGGATTCCTGTAAGGAATACCCAGCGAAGCTCTGTGCAAACACCGGGGGCACCGTGTTTTCACTGTGAGCACCGCTGTTTTCTTAAAAAAACTTTAAGAAGTAAAAGCGTTTGCACGAAGTCTTGGTTCAAAACTTTTTTTTTAAGCAGCAGAAAAAAGGAGGGAGTGAGGTTAAAAAGAAAAAAAAAGGATTCAAGCCAACAGCTCCAGCTCTGTTTTCAGCCAAATAGAGGAAAGAAGTGAGTAGCAGAGATTTGTTTCCAAGGGAGTTCGTCTGAGCCAAGGAGAGCTGCTGCCAGCCCAGCTGCGGCCTGGGGCCAGTGCCTCCCCAGGGGGGTCCGTGCCCTGCCTGCTCTCCCAGGTCCTGTTTCTCCCACTGTGCGTTAGCCGGGGCTCTTTGGGGCTGGGGTGGTGGTGTCAGGAGGCCTCTGGGCCTGGATCCCTGGGCTGGGTCTGTTTCTACTCCTCCTGGGAGCCTTGAGGGGGGGCAGGAGGAAGAAAAACCAAACCCCCTTGCTGGGTGTGTGATTCTAAGGCTTAACCAGACACCGTCTGGTGAGGGCCCGGCTCTCAGTTGGGCCAGGGGTCGGGGGAGGCTGGGAGGTTGTGGTGGATGATGGGAGTGGGCCTGGGGGAGGAAGGGGGGAGGGGGTGGAGGCAGGAGGTGACCCTTCTCTTGCTTTCCCTTCCTGCTGCAGAGCTGGCTCTCTTTCCCTTGCTTTAACCTTCCTTTTATCTCTGACCAGGTGACTCGTTTCCCCATCACTGTTTCCTGCCTTTCTCAGCTGTCCTCCAGCCCGGGTTCTACAGCTGTCCCTGGAAACACAGGCGAGGCCCCGGAGGCTGCCCCTGGCTGCTCTTGGCCACCCCCAGGCTGTGCTCTGCAGGCTGCCTGCGGGCGGGGGGTGCTGGCCAGCCTGGCACAGGCCTTGGGCATTTCACGTGGGTGCATTTGGGGTGGAGGCCTTGGCATGATCGGTTGGGAAGTCCTGACAGCTGTCAGAGGCCCAGTTAGAAAGGGAGGAGGGGTTGGAATAGGCCAGCTCTGTTTGGGGATGGCTGCCACCAGCCGCCAATGAAAGTGTACCTGGGCCCAGCTGGGGTTGCTGATGGATGAGGAAGTGGCCAGGAAGGGTTTTTCTCCCATCAGCTGTGCCCAGCCCCTGCCTGCCCACCGGCCAGCAAGTGCGCCTCAGCGGGCTGGCTGCGCCTGACCTTGGCTCCTTTTCACCTTTTCATCACAGTGTTAAAAGATAAGTGGAGTTGGCAGGACGGGCTGGCTCCGGGGCAGAAGGTAGAAGCGCCCTTGATCCTGGGCAGAGAAGCAGGTAACTGCCCCGCCCCCCGCCACACCTGCGGGGAAGAGGTCAGAGACCGCAGGCATTTGACTATCAGCTGCTCTGACCCCTATTTTACAGATGGGCAAACTGCGGCCCAGAGAGGAGAAGGGAGCCACACGGTAACAGAGTGTGTACCAGAACCCAGGCTTTGTGGGGGCTCAGCCCTGTGCTTTCTCCATCACCCCCTGTGGACTCTTCCCCAGCCAGGCGAATCCAGGTGTCCTGATGTACTGATGGCCGGAAGGGTTGGGAGGCAGCTGATCGGAGCAGGGGTGCGCTCTCTCACAGTAAAAAAGTGTTTTGTGATCAGCTGTGTGTCCCAGGGCCCAACGCGACCCTTCTCATGCAAAAGTCAGGCTGCTCTTTCTCAAGGAGGATTTTCTTGCTCTGGTTCATTTCTAGGTGCTGGAAATGCAGATAAGGTGACCATCAGTGCGCATGCATGGACACAGGAGGGGTGGGAATCTTTGGGATGGGAGAGGCTCCTCACAGCATCTGGGGGATGGGCTGTGCGCTTCTCGCTCCATCTCAGAGTCAGAATGTACATATTCTCCAGGAGTGCTTGTTTGCCGATGCCTGAAGCCATCTCCAGTGGGGTGCGGGGAGGCAGGGGGGTGGAGTGAGGGAGGATCTGGGGATACAGTCTGAGGGAGCATTTGACGTCGGCTTCATGTGGTGGGGGGCAGAAAGACCACGTTGCTATTATTGTAGCTGTCAATCCCCCTCACCCTCTCCCCCACCCCGCCACAGCCTCCAGACTGGTCTCCCACTGCCATCTCCCCACTTCCAGCTTGAGCAATCCCCTCCTGAGCTCCCCATTGCTCCCCAATAATGTCTAAACTTCACTGCCCCTTTACACATTTTCTATCTTTTTGTTGCAATGGACCACTTGCCATTCTGCAGATCTTCTCCCATCTTCAGTCCTCCATCATTTCCCTGCCTCTGCAGCCTGCCTCATGCCATCTGCTTCCTCCCTCCCCCCTCCAGCCACAGGAGCCTCCTTTCAGACCCAGGGAGCACATGCCCACCTCTGCACCTGTTTTCCCTCTGCCTGAAGCCTTTCTGTCTAAGTACCCTCCCACAGCCTCCCCCTTGTCAGGTGAACTCCAACCTCTCCTTTAGAGCTGAACTTCCCTCTCTGCTCCCTTAGCACCCGCTGCCCTCTCCTCTCATCTGTGCTTCTTCCTTCCCAGAACCTAAAGCAGAGCATTGAAATTGTTAGGAATTTCTCCTTCTCCACATGCTGATGAGCGGCTCAGGGCAGGCCTAGCCCTCATTCACTGGAGGCCATCCAGTGGTTAGCATTGAGTAAGCTCTTAAGAAAACATTTATTAAGTCAAAATAATCTCTTTCTTACTGGTCTGACAGCCCCTCAAAGGCAGGACCCGTCTCCACATCCCCAGGATGTCCAACGGGGTACTGGCCTCCCAGATTGCCCACAAATGCTTAGTAAATTGAATTTCAGTGACGCTGCTATCGGGGAGAGTAATCAATAGTGTTTTCTATCTCTAAACACCCCCTGCTTGCAAAAAAACTCCCAGGCTGTCTTGGTTAGCAACCATTCTGGGTTTTCAAAGTTGAAAAGCAATTTGCCACAAGCAGAGAATGACAAATAGTCAGGATGGGAGAGGAAGAAGGGAGGGAAACAATTATGGGGGGGGAGGGAGGAGAGAGGGGGCTGTCAACCCCATCTCCTGAGCCCTCCTTCTGCAAGTGAGAAGGAAAACAAAGAAGGGTTATTCTCAGAAAATCCCATTTGCTTCTTAAAAGACCAGGAAAATGCTTTGTCCTTCTGTCCTGTTTAGACATCGGAGTCTGTGAGTATCATGGACCCCGACTACGTTGGAGGTGCTGGAGAACGCAAGGACCTTGCGAGTCACCCAAGGGACACACACGTTATTCAACACAGAAGGTTTAACAATATCTCCACAAATATTCAACATCTCCACCAACATTGGGCTGTCGGCTGTTATAAATGAAATTCTCTCTTTTGGTCATTCAACGGTATTTGTTAAGCACCCACCTGGTCCCTCCCTTCCTGATACTTAAATTTTACTGGAAGGAGAGAGATGAAACACAGAGACACATAGGTACACATAAGTGAACAAGAAGACATCAGGTAGTTCTCTGAAGAGAATTAACACTTAGCAGTGATGTAGAGCTCACGGTCAGGGAAGGCTTCCTGGAGGCGGCAACTTTTGAGCTGAGGCGCAGCACAGAAACTGGGGAAGGGTCTTCCAGGCTGAGGGCCCATCGAGTGTTCTGTAGGAGCAAGCTGGTAGGGGCCAAGGTCTGAAGGGGGAAGGAGGGAGGGAGAGGATCACATGAGGTGTGTCTCGGAGGCAGCAGGTGTCCGACGATCTCCGGTCACCTGGCCGTTCACGTGGAGCAGGACTTGGTGGAAAGAGAGTGGTAACTCAGGAGACGGGGCTCTGGATCTGGCTCAACCAGTGCCCTAACAGGCCTCGGGCCGGGTGCTTTTCGTCCCTTGGACTCAGCTCCTCCTTGGGATTCTGCCCCACTCCCGAGTGACATCGGACCGGCCCAGCCCTGCAAAGCCAGGCCGTTCCCATCCACGTCTGCAGTGGCACAGATGAAAACAAGATAAGACGTCATCTGGTCCGTTGTGATTAATTTGCCTCAAGGAACCCAACACCCTTCCGTGAAGAGCCACACTTTCCGGAGGGTCCTCGCAGGGCCTCCGTTTAGGATGGAGACTGCCCCCAGCCGTGGTGACGCTGGGTCGTCTGTGTTCCTCGCGCCCACAGCTGCTGCACAGCTGGCTGGCTGCTGGCTGGGCTTCTGGGCTGATGGGGTGGCCGGATGACAGGGAGCTCCGTGACAGCCACGGGCATTCCAGCCTCAAGAATCACCAATAGCCTCCCAGGGAACGGGCTGCCGCCCAGCACCTGCCTCCCTCCTGACGGCGGGGGCCTGGAGTGTGGATTTTGGCTGGCGAATGCCAAGCACCAGACTCATGTGTGGCAACCACGGGACCACCCAGCCCCGAGCGAGCGGCCTGCTGCATTTCAGGGTGGGTTATTTTCATGAGCCGACTTGTTTTTCCTGGCACCGGGAAGGCCGCATACTTCGTGGCAGTGAGTCGAGGAGCCTCTGTGGGCTCTATTTACATCATGAGGGGAGAGATACGCTGTGCGTGTGTAAACAGAAGGTTACGTGGGAACAGAACAATTTATAAGCCATTAAACTGCTTGTCCTCATAGACGCGGGCCCCTCGTGCACGTGGTTAATCTGTACAACATACGTCGCGCTTTGGGCGGTACCCGCAACACGGTCTGGCCAAGCACTTCTGTCCTGAGCAACTCTCCAGAGCGGTGCTGGCTGACATCTAGCCAGCAGACGCGCACCCCTGGTGACCAGGGAACCCTGAGATCCCCAGGAAGTGGCGAGGACCCCTCATGTCCTTAGCCCGTGAGCCATCTGCGAGGATGGCCTCCTGCCCCCAGGTCTGTCACATCGGAGCACAGAACGCATCCAGCCCTCACACAGCCGCCGCCCAGGACCTTGGCTATGCTTTGTGGGAGAGCTCAGCTTCTAGAACTGTGCCCGCTAAATGTTCACCTTCAGGCTCTTTGGGGTCAGAAAAGCACCCCACTCTGTCAGCCACAAGGGCCCCTCCCTGGAAAGGGTGCTCCTGAGGCTCAGGGTAGGTGGCCGAGGAGAGCCCAAGTGTGCCAGCCAGTGGCGCACATTCTCCTTGTTCTTCACTTCCCTCCCCTCGGGTGGAAAACGGCAGTGCTAACCCAGGTCGGTGAGGTTTGCCGTCACATGAGTGGTGTGTCGGGCTCTGTCACAGACATTGTACACTCCACAGCCGGAGTGACCACAGAGCTGGGCGTGGGGTTACTGCTCCGTGCTACAGCTGAGGAAACCGAGGCTCGGCGGGCTGAGGTGACGCCACCATGGTCCCAGGTAGATGGCAACACCACCCAGGAATAGAACCCAGGACTTTTGAGGCCAAATTAAATGCCTTTCCCATGCCCTGAAACAGCTCGGTCTAGCAGGGGAGGTAAGACTTGCTCGTGATGAAACAACCAGATTTGAATCCTGTGTTGTCTGGGGGACGAACTTGGGGCCTCCAGCCGTGCCCCCCGTCCCCTCCACGCAGTACTGCTGAGTTCACGAAGGAGTGGCCAAGGGAAAGGGCTGAGGGCAGTGGTCCCCTCTTGCTGCCATGTCCTGACCCAGACACCAGAGTCAGGCCTGCCTGCCGGGCTGGGGCCTGGGTTGGGCCTACCCAGGATGGTGGCAGGTGCCTGCTCTGTCACTCTCCTCAGTGCGTGGAAACCCGAGGACACGAAGACTGGCTGCCTTCCCGGAAAACATAGGTCACTGTCTGGTCGGCCTGTCCTTGAGTGCAGGCCCAGCCCTGTCCCATGGCAGGATATGGACAGTAAGCCGAGAACTATCCTCCTCTCTCTCTCTCCCAGGGAGGAGAGCAGCTCCCAGGCTTGGGGAACCTCCCCAGGAGAACCCCTCTTCTGTAGGAGAGGAGCCAGTGGGAGCTGGCCTTTAAGCCAGGCCTCTGGGGTCGTCACTGGGACCAGGGATCCCCAGAGCTGCCTGTAGGGGCATCTAGAGTGGGAGGCCAGCCTCTGCAGAGCTCAAAGGAAGGACTATGTTTTTAGGGAAAAAGATAGGGCAAGAGTCTCTTCCCTCTCCTTGATGAGTGAGGGGTTCCAAAATGGCCCCTCTCCAACCTGTCTTCTCCAGGGCAGAAAGCACCAGGCCAACAGCGCTGACGTCAGTCCTCACTATCTGGGCTGCCCGGGCTCAGCAGAGCTTGTGTGTGCTTGAGGTAGCCTGGGTAGGAGACTTACTGATTCCTAGATCTGACCACAGTGACCAGAGAGCCTTTTTCCTGCTGGTGGAAGGGAAGGCTGGCCCTGAGATGTGTGGGGTTTGAGGAGACAGGCTGATCTTACAAGAAAAGGGTGGGTTTCATCAGGCTACCATGGGCGCTGAGGCTTGTGAGACTGGGGGACACATAGAGGAACCAGTCTAGTTCCCAGGATGGTGCCATGCTCGCGTGAGGCCTGGACATGGAGGGAGTGGGCAGTGGGCAAGAAGGTGACCGTTTCTCGCTCTCTGCTGCTGTTGAATGTGGTGCACTCAACACAAGTGGTTAGTGGGATGAAAAGCCCTGGCGTCTAGTCCCAGCTCCGCCAGAGACTGACAGCCAGGGAGAGACTCCGTGTTCCTATCTGGGAAAGGGGGTGTTAAAGCATTTGCCCTCTGAAAAATTGCCAAGTGTGGGAACTGGATGTGAAAGGGCTTTTTCAGCTGTGATGTGCTGTAGGCCAGGACTGGTGGTGTGTGGGGGGTGGGGAGGGGCGGCGGGAGGAGGGGGAGGAAAGCTGCCCTGCGGGATTTTGCGTTACTCCTTCCCCACTAGGAGGAGCACTTGGTACTTCCAGAGACTGGATTTTCTGCGTGGCAGGACGAGAGGGTGGAGTGGACGGACTGCCCCACTCCCCCCATCTCTCCCCCCTCCCTCAGGCTTCCCTTAGGGCAAACATCCCAGCAGGACCTTCCATCTCCCTCTGCCCGCCCTCCCTCTGCACTGGCAGGCTTTCAGAGACCAAGGAGGAGGCCAGGCTGCCAGGAAGGGTGGGGCTGCCAGGCATGGCCCAGCCACACAGTGTGACCCCGCCAGTCCCGGAAACTCTCCAAGCCTTGGACCTCAGCGGACATCCGGCAACTCAGCGGCAGGGCCTGTCGGGGGGGACTGAGTGCGTGTGGGATTCCTCTGAGGTCAGGTTTGCTGGAGACTTCCAGCATGAGAAAGGAAGAGCTGTATTCTATCCTATTCTGGAGTCAGAAGGCTTTGTGATGTACGCACGGTGTGAACAGAAGTAGTGGGGCGGCCTCCAAAAATGCTTCTCATGGGGTTGGGCATGTAATCTAGGTTTATTACTTTAAAGAAATAACAGTTCACACTTGCTGAAGAGTGTTGACCATGTACTGGACACTTGCTAAGCTGTTAACTGCATGAATCCTTCAATACCTCAATGAGACGAGAGCATTATTATGCCCATTTTATAAATGAAGAGACTGAGGCTCAGGGTCAAGTGTCACTTGCCCAAGGTCACATACATACTAATTGTTGCAGTCTGGATTCAAATCCAGGCAGGTCTGGCTGGTTTCAGACCCCCATCCTGAACTTTCTTAGAAGGCAGGAAGCACAGTTTACTTGTCTCTGCCAAATGCCCCGTACCTGGCAGGTATCCAATAAAGAAATGTTGATTAGGGTCTGATTCTCTCCCATTAGGGTCTGATGAAGTGACATAAAATACATGAAAGTCCTTAGCCCCGGGGCCAGTGTGCATGTCGTAGGCCCCCATAAATCTGGAGGTGAAGCCCAGCTTTCCTCCTTTCTACATGGTGTATCTGTGCTCGCGAATGGTATTTTCAGAGAACACAGCCTCCCCTGGGGTCCCTGCCCAGGCAAGGCTGTTAGAGGTCCTTGTCAGATCCCCTTGGCCTGAGGGAATGAGGGGCTGTGGGGATGAGGTGGGGAGGGAAGGAAGAGTCTGGAGTCCTAGATGCCGCAGGTGTAAGAGGGGGGAGAAAAGACCCTGCTCTCTTTGCTGCCATCTCTGAGAGAGCCGTCCTCTTCCAGCTCCCTAGAGGTGATGTGGGTGCAGAAGCTTGGCTGCTCAGAGCTCCAAGAGGCTGAGTCACGCCGTCTGGCCCGCATGTGTGAGAAGCACAGACTGTGTCATCGCACTGAAGGATGCCGGGGTGGGTGGGATCTTGTGAGAGGGAAAGGGGCTGTGGTGGGACAGCTGGGCCAACCCCAGGTCCCCCGGTTCCCGTGCAGACCCATGGTGCACTTGGCCTGCCTCTTCATTTCCAGGCAACGGCAGACCTGGTTCTCCCTCTGGGAGCCTCCTGGCTGGCCTGCCTTTTTGACTCTCCTTACAGGTGGTCAAGATAGAACTGTCCCATAATTCCGTGTGTTTAACCCTCTCTGAGCTGGCAGACTCTCACTGACATGGAATTGGTAACGGTCCAGGTGGAAAGCAGAACTCATTCCAGAAACCTCCATGGTTATGGTTATGAAGGTGCTGGAAGACATGAAAGGGGCAGACAAGGGTGAAAGGCAGCCCTGTGAGTAGCCACCATGGGCAAATTCTCAGGTGGAAAGTCACAGAGAGGAGATGGTGTTTCCAGAACCAGAGAGACTGGAACCTGGTGGAGGTTTCCGGGCAGGAACTCTGGCACCACAGAGGTGACCTACCAGGGCAGAACGACTCTGGTTTCTACCCTCCTGGCTGTGGCTGTTGGGACCTTGGCAAACGTGGCCTGCAGGGGTCAGCCCCCTGTGGGGGGAGCAGGGTGAGGGAGGGGAGGACCCGGATCAGAGGGCAAACAAGCTAAAGGACCTGCCTAATCTCCAGCCAGTCAGACCTTTGGAAGAGACTGCATCTCTCCAACGGGATGATCAAGAGGGTTGGCCCTGAAAAGTAAACTTGCCTCTGGAAGTTGTCCCAGATGCTCTATGGTTACTACAATTAGTGGTAATGCCTAAGCATTATCCCTGCTGCGACTGAGGCTGGGAAAGATCCATTTTTTCAAGAAGATCTGTTTCTTGTGCATTTTTCAAAGGCTACAGGAGGGAACCTCTGGTGTTTGACCAAACACGGGGTTTGGCCATAATATCAGCCTTGAAGGACAGGAAGATCTGTGGTAGGCAGTGAGGCAGACTACCATGCACGTTAGGAGGGATGTGGGACTCAGGGTCAGGACCCGAGGCTAAGTCTCAGCTCAGACCGGCCGCTTACCATCTCCGAGCCTCAGGCTGCACACCTTTCAAATGCAGACTCCGCATTTTCCAGGGTTCTGCAGAAGCGAGCAACAAAATGCATGTCAGGGGCTTTGCGGACTGTAGAATGTCCAGACAGAAAGGCTGAACACATACCATGACAGGAAGAATGCTCAGCTTTGTTTTGGGGTCAATGTATCCCCTCGTCGTGGGCACCCATAACCCTTGCCTGGTAACCACAGCATCGAAGGCAGCTGGATTCGTCGGCTTGTCCAAACCCTCTCCTACAGGAGGGATCTATTCTCCGAAGTTCTCAAAGATGACCCTTCCCATCCTCCCTCTCACCCTTCCTTCCCCAAATATTTGGAGCCCCTGCTCTTTGCCAGGCTCTGTGCTGGTTACTGGTCCTGCGGCAGTAATGGAGACAGATACGGGCCTCACCCTCCCACAGCTGACAGTCTAGCACTTGGAAGTCTCTGCAAATAATTTCTGTTGAATCACTCCAGTAACAGGAGGCTCACTACCTGATGGAACGGCCTTTTTTTGCCCGTTTGTTTTTCCTAATTTAAACTGGAACGCATATTCTGACCTCTGGAGCTCTACAAAACAAGTCTAACCCCACTTCCTATGTCAATGCCCTTGAAACGTGGAAAAATAAACATGGTACGCTCAGAAAATATTCTCACTCTCCAGTTTCCACTCGTGAAAGGGAAGCTGATTCTCTGTGAAGCTATATTCCTCCAGCTCATTCTCTGTGAAGCTATATTCCTCCAGCTCCTGGGGTCAGAGCCGGGGCTATAATTGGGGTGCTTGAGCCCTGTTCCCCGGTCCACCTGGGCCAGAGGGAAGCAGGGCTAGAGACCCACAAAGGGATGCAGGGCCCAGGTGTGCAGGTGGCGAGGGAGGTGGGCCAGAGCAAAGTGAGGAGGGGGGGTCTGTCACTCTGGAGTGTGAGGTGCATGCGAGGCTTGCTCTGGCTGGCTGCCCGGGACAAGCTGCAAGCCTGAGCTCCCGAGTTTCTGCTCGGATTCACAGCTTCCTCTCCTCCCCGAGGAATCCCCTTTAGAGCTCTCGAGGCCTGGCCCCAGCGTCCCCGCGAAAGTCTGACAGCTGCATGAGCGCACCGCAGCTCCTGTGCCTGGTGCCAGCTGGACGTGCCTGGCGGCTGGGGGCCCTGGGAGCCACCTCCCAGGCTGTCCGAGGCGAGCTGCAGCCGCCCTTCCGTCAGCAGGAAGCCCGGCCGCAAACACTTGGACAGGAAGCGCGGGCGCGGGCCAGCGCAGCAAGCTCTGGTTTCTCCTGCATCGGAGGCTCTGGCCCAGGGTGGAGGAAGGCCGGCCAGGTGCTCACAGGCCTGGGACGTGGGCTCCTGGCGCAAGCGGAAGAGCCCCGCAGAGGCCACCCCGGAGGAGGAGGCGCTTCCCGGAGGAGGGCGAGGGAGCAGGCAACGCGGCATCCAGCAGACCCGGGCCAGCTGGCTGAGGCTACGCAAAGACCCGCTGGTGACAGTTCCAGACAAAATGTGTTCACTCGGGTCCAGGCCTCCTGCCTAAGCCCAGGCCGGCTCCAACCTCCAGGCGGCCTCCGCCTCCGGGAAACACGGGGCAGTCTCCCGGGGTGGGATGGCCACACGTTCCCAGCCTGAGGAATGACTCGTCTCAGGGGAGGACTCTTTCGTAACCTACCAAGTTGCACTGTGAGCGAAGGAATAAAAAATAGTGTGCTGAGCTGGGGACAAAGGCAATTTTGCATTCAGGGCTGACATTCTGGCTTCTCCGCGCTAGGCGTGATTCCGCTCAGGGTAGCCGGTGTGCCCGAAGGAGCCCCAGGATTTGCAGAGCTCTTATATTTTTCACGAGTCACTCCGGGATGTTTCCTCCCCCCACATTTGCTTCTCACAAACCGATAGGCCAGTAAGAGGCAGCTGGTATCTGGGGACCAGGAGGTCGGTGGATTGGCTCAAGGTCACGCAGCTCAGCAACGACAGAGCCCGGGGCTGCCGCCATGACTTTGGCTGTTCTAGAGAGAGAACTTCCAGGATTACTTTCCAAGTGCCTGAGCATCTCCTCCCTTATTCTGGACTGCGTGCTTTTAAGCACCCGCTGGGAGAGGGATGTGCTCTGGGCCTGAGTCTGCAGCTCGGCTCTTAGCTCATTGTTTCATCAAAGCACATTCTGAAGACCTCCTGGGTGAATTCTGCCTGTGGCTTTAGTCTCTCCTTGCCAGTCCCGCAGGTTTTTATTTGTGGCATTTCAATAGTCTAGGTCTTGCCATCGTCTATGACCTCTGTGGTTCTGACTCTAGGCCAAAGGTTGGCAACTTTTTCTGTAAAGGGCTAGATATTAAATACTCGAAGTTGTGGGCCCTCTGGGGTCTGTTGTAAATGCTCAACTCTGCTCTTGTGGAGCAAAACGGCCCTAGACAACATGTAAACAGATGGGCACGGCTGTGTCCCAATAAAACTTTATTCACAAAAACTGGCCGTGGGCCAGGTTTTGCACCCAGACTGTCGTTCACTGATCTCTGCTTTTGAACTTGAAGACAGAGACTCTTCTTTGTTCTTACACAACCACGAGCACGCTCCCCACCCCCAGTACCCGCATGGGGTTGACTCTGTTTATACCTTGTGCTTAAGAGGAATTCGGTGTTAATTCAATGAGTGAGTACACGAATGAAAGAGTTTATAAATGAAACCGTTCTGGAACTGGTTAGGTTTTGATTCTGATCTTCATCTGGAAGCTGTGTAATATGGTTGAGTATAATCTCATGGAGGGGAATTTGTAGGCCTGGTTTCAACACTGCTTCTGCCGCTGCTGCTGCTTTGCTCAGCCTTCGTTCTCAGCTGGCCCGTATGAGATCAAGGGCTGTTGTGCGACACCCAGAGAATGCATGGGAAGCCTGGGGCCCCGTGCTGGGCGCACAGGCAGTGCTGAAGAAATGGTGCCACTCGCTACATGGAAGGATGTAGTGTTACTGTTGACAGTGCTCTGCGCTCAGGGTCAGGTTCCAGACCTTGGGATTCTTCTCCCAGCTGACACACGGAGAGGAGGGTATTGTGACGATAAATGGAAAGCTACCCTGCAGTCTGGAAAAGGTAGGGTTGGGTACATTCAGCTGGTTTTGCAGAGGGGTCCACACGTGGCCCCCCCAGAAGCATCCCAAACTCACTGTCTGCAACACACCTCCTCGTCTCTGCCATCCTTCTCCCAAGCTTCTCTTTCTTCTCCATCTCCCTCACATCCCCAGACAGAAATCTGAGGGTCATTGGCATCAGGCTGCCTCCCTCCTACCCCCAGGCCAGTAGCCACCAAAGCAGCTGCCTTCCTGGCCCTTTCTGCTCAGGTTCTGAAATGGTCAGTGGTTCTCCGTTGCGAGGAGGCCAATGTCCACTGATGTCCTTGGGTCTTTCCAGCCTCATCCCTTCCCACAGCATTGCTGGCTATGTGTTTTGGCCTCACAGGTGGATGTCACTCTAAACATTCTCCTCTCTTGCATTTTTTATCTGTTACCTGCTCCCTCCTTCTCACGCCCCGGAATCCCCATCCTGTCCAAGATATCACAAATCAGCCATTCAACAGTATCCCGTGGCCCCAGAGTTTTTTTTTTTTTTTTTTTCTTTTTTTTTTTTTTAAATTTTTTTTTTTTTTTTNTGACAGAGAGAGAGAGACAGCCAGCGAGAGAGGGAACACAAGCAGGGGGAGTGGGAGAGGAAGAAGCAGGCTCCCAGTGGAGCAGGGAGCCCAATGTGGGGCTCCATCCCAGGACCCCAGGGTCATGCCCTGAGCCGAAGGCAGACGCTTAAGGACTGAGCCGTCCAGGTGCCTCTCCTCAGAGTTTTTAAACCCAGTTTTTAAAGGTATATCACTCAGTTCTAGTTTGGAACTAGCTCTGGGAAAATCTGTACCACTGGTATATTTAATTTTTCTTTTTTTTCTGCTGAAGGGGAACTTATATATCAGACGTTTTCTGTCTAGAAATATGTCCAGGCCTCGGGCTTACGGGTCAACCCTGTTACAGCAGACATGACCCTTCCAGACCAGGAGAAGAATGAGGTGACCAGTAAGGATGCCATTTGATTAAATTCTCCTTCCAGAATTCCTCTAGGGTTACAAACAAAGGACTCCCTCCAGCAGCAGGAGTTTCCAGCAGAACCTGTCACCGTGTGACCACTCTCGGGAATCCGACATGACCAGCAGCTGATACTTGGCCTCTTACAACTTCAAAGCCTGGTGAGTTTGGAATGAAGAATGAGGCCTCCAGGCCCAGGAATTGGAAGGGTGGAAAATCACATGGGTGTTCTCCTTGCTGTCCTGCTGATGGGTAATTGCAACTCTGCTTGTCCTTGGGAAGGGCCCAAGTGCAGACACCGTGGGCCAGTCCATATGGGTCTTCTTCTCTCTCTGTTCGCCCCTCTCCACTCTACTGCAAGCCCGTCCTTCGTCTAACCCACTGCCTGCTTGCTCGGGGCTTTTTTTTTTTTTTTTTAAAGATTTTATGTATTTATTTGACAGAGATAGAGACAGCCAGCGAGAGAGGGAACACAAGCAGGGGGAGTGGGAGAGGAAGGAGCAGGCTCCCAGCGGAGGAGCCTGATGTGGGGCTCGATCCCAGAATGCTGGGACCACGCCCTGAGCCGAAGGCAGACACTCAAAGACTGAGCCACCCAGGCGCCACTGCTGGGGGCTTATTGAAACCCTCCCAACATCTCTTTCTCCCAAGAACGGGGAACCAGGACCCGGTGCCTCACACAGTGTGGATGGAACTTTTATCCCCACCTGTTTGCATACCAAGATTAAATAGTCCACTGTCTTTTTCAAAGCTACAAAGATTGTTTTTTTTTCTTGCAGGGAGCAATGTACAAAGGCTTAATTCCTTTCAGACATCAATAGGGCTGAAAACACGGGTGAATGCAATGAAATGATTTTCTTAAAAATAAGAAAGACACTTGTTTTTGTTTAAAATCTGCTCTTACTAACCTCTCTGATGCAAAGTTCTGTTTGGTTTAGAAACAGTGAAGTGTACTGGACAGAGAATGAGGTGGAAAATTTTCCCTTAATCAGGAAGGGAAATTAGCTCATCTTTATCTTACAAAATGCTTCTTTTTGATGCTAACTCACCTATACCCTAGGGCTGTTAGGAGAAACGTGGCTGGGGTGGATTCCTGCGGGGCTTTGAATTGTAAGTAAGAAAGCAAGGTTAGAGGTGAGTCTTGATTTTGGAAACTTGAAATAATGAAACCTCAAATTATTAAACAAACAAAAGGATGATTTTGGCATGGTAAAATAATCCACAACGTTGAAAAGATGACGATCACAATGCGTTTAGAATGTGTTCGATTTACTGAGGTTCAGCTTCATATTGCGAGTAAACCTTCTGTGGCATAAAGCAGTTACAGGACGTTTTGATACTGTATTGATTGGGGTGAAGTTTGGGTTTAAACAAAGTAGAAGTTTGTTTTTCTCTCCTGTAAAAGCCCACGTAGGTGGTATGGGGCTGACATCACCTCCCTCGTACATCAGAGACTCAGACTTGTTCATTTATTTCCTTATTTAATCAGTCAGCAAATATTTATTCAGCATCAATTAGGCACTGGCATTACAGAAGTGGGGGGGACACGAAAATCCTTACCATTGTGACGTTTGCATTTTGAGCCACACTGTGCATGCATGGCCTTGAACTCAGGGCCCAAGACAGCAATATCTCTGCATTCCAGGCAGCAGGATGGAGGAGGGAATAAAGAAGAGGAAGGTAAGAGTGCACCTATATAATTTTTTAAGAAAGCTCTTGGAAATCAGATGACGATTTCCCATACATTCTATGCGGTGATTAGTCACATGGTCCCACCTAGCTGCAAGGGAAGCTGGGGAATATAGTCTTCTTTTTCTTTCTTTCTTTCTTACTTTTTTTTTTTTTTAAAGATTTTATTTATTTATTTGACAGAGAGAGAGACAGCTAGCGAGTGAGGGAACACAAGCAGGGGGAGTGGGAAAGGAAGAAACAGGCTCCCAGCAGAGCAGGGAGCCCGATGTGGGGCTCGATCCCAGGACCCTGGGGTCACTCCCTGAGCCTAAGGCAGATGCTTAACGACTGAGCCACCCAGGTGCCCCTTCTTTTTCTTTAAGTGGGAATGTAGTTTTCATTCCAGGTGCCCCCACGAGCCCAGCTGAAAATCTATTATTAAGGAAGAAGGGAAAATGAAAAATGGTGGGGGGCAGGGGACTACTGGTATCATCCACAAACAACTTGTGATTAAAAAATAATAATACATTTTCTTTTTACGGCATATCCAAAATACTATTTCAACACGTCACCGATATAAAAACTATTTCACATTCTTTGGTTCTGTTACTCAGTCTTTGAGATCCAGCGTCTCTTTTACATTTCCGTCGCTTCCATGCTCTCACTCACTCGTGCTCACTGCATCTCAGGTTGACTCAGTCACATGGCAAGGGCTCACTAGCCACACCAGACTGTGTGCCCTGGAGCCTGGCAACCTGAAGTGCGGTTCCCGGGCCAGCAGCATGGGTAGCGCTGGGAAGACTCTTGGGTTTGGCTCAGGTCCTGATCTGAGGGTCCTGAGAGCGAGCCCCGAATAGGGTTCCACGCTCAGTGCACTGCTTGTCCCTCTCCCTCGGCTCCTCCCCCAACTCGCTCTCTCTCTCTTTCTCAAAAATAAATAAGTAAATAAAACCTTAAAAAAGAAGAAAGAAATGGAGACTCCCGGACCCCACGGCTGAGCTTCTAAATTAGAATTTGTATTTTAATAAGATCTGCAGATGATTGGTGTGCACATTAGAGTACAATGGGGACTGTTCTGTAATTCTGCTTCAGATGAGGATTTCTGTCAGAATCGAATAAAAAGTCTAGAGGAAAGAGAGGCTACCCCCAGTGACCTCTCTGGACTCACGTGTGGAAAGTTGTCAGACACCGTCTTTTCTTTTTCTGATCCCTTTAGATCAGACCAAGGGAGAAACTGGAAAAACCCAACAGCATAGAATTGTTGGATTATAAATGTATTTAATTGTGAAGGCTCTCCTCTTGCCATGACTACAAGTTTAAAATACATTTGGATTTGTCTTAAACTTGTTGCCTGATTTTTTAACAGCTTTATTGGGATGTAATTCACATACCTTATAATTCATTGATTTCAATTGTAGAATTCAAGATAGTGTGTAAATTCAGAGTTGTCTATTTTATTTTATTTTTAAGAAGATTTTATTTATTTATTTGAGAGTGAACACAAGCAGGGGAGCAGCGGGCAGAGGGAGAAGCAGGCTCCCTGCTGAGCAGGGAGCCCGATGTGGGGCTCGATCCCAGGACCCTGGGATCATGACCTGAGCCGAAGGCAGACGCTTAACCGACTGAGCCACCCAGGCGCCCCACTGCAGACTATTTTAGAACATTTTCATCACCCTAAAAAGAAATGCTGTGTCTGTTGGCAGTCAGCACCCTTTTGCTGTTAAGTCCAAGCAACCACTAGTTCCCTTTATGTCAGGGTGGATGTCCCTGTTCTGGAAAGTACATCACGTGTGGGTTTTGGTGATTGGCTTCTTTCATGCAGCCTCATGTTTTTGAGGGTCATGTATTTTAGCATGGTCGGTACTTTATTCCTTTTCACGGCTGAATAATACTCCATGGTATGGCTCGATCCCACTGTGTTTATCCGTTCATAAACTTGAACTGTTTTATATAGAAAGCCAGAAAGAAGGAGAAAAACAGCAAGGAACTGAAGAAACTAACATCTCGAGGGTCCAGAGTCACAGAATATCAGAATCGAGAAGAATCTGAAAAATCCCTCGGTGCCTTGTTTTGTGGAAAACCTGAGACCCAGCAAAGGAGAGCCATATGTCCAGGGTCCCTCAACTTGAGGGGCTCCAGCTGAGATGAGGACCAGGTTGTCCTGACTCCAGGGGCTCTGCTCAGGGCTCTCCTCCAAGGTGGCTGTGGAAATGGCCATCCCTGGCGTGAGCAGAGAAAGGTCGGAGTCTTTGCATCTTGGTCTGGGCCTCAATTTAGGAACCTGTTTAGAGTTCTGAGCCCCGAGTGGCTTTGGAGTGAGTTTTGGAGAACTGCTTTGAAGAACTGGTGGTGAGAGGTCTGTCTGATAATCTGGATCTCTCTCTCCATTTCACTTTCAGCCACATCTCTTAGCCCTCAGGAAGAATATACTAAACGCTCCGGAATGAAGTGCGTAGCTGGGATGGACCTCACACCACCTGCTCACATGGAGGCCCAGGGAGGGAAGATGACTCCCCAAGGAGCAGCCAGTGTGCCAGGGCACCGTCTCTCTGTGGCTCCCTTGTCAGTAGATTCATGCCCTCGATGCCACCACCTCAGGATGCTTGCTGCCTCTTCTCGGGACTCTTGCCGGCCACCACCGTCGTAAATTAACCTTGGAAGCCTCTGTGCTGGTGCTTCTCTGTCCGATTCAAAAGCTCAGGCATGAGCCTTGAGAGGCTGGGTGCCTTGAGGTGTGGAGAGTGAATGTCGGCTCCCCTTCGGCCTCCGCCACAGGGGGCAGGGCCCTAGCTCTTGCCTATTTTGGGATTCTTCTAAATTAGGCAGACTGGATCCTGGGTAGTCAAAAAACAACAGGTGTCCACGACAGCTATAAATAGAGCATTCTCCAGTGAGGAGAAACCAGAAAGCTGTGTCCCACCAAGCAATACCAATGCGGGGCAGTGACTCAGGAAGTCAGCAGCCCGGAAAGATGGAGCTGGGTATTTAAAAAAGGCTGAGGAGCTTTCTGGGGGCATGTGCTCCATTCTGACGGTCTCTCAGAGAGACAGAAGCGGGTTCAGTGGCCGACTGGGGTCCGGTGGGCGATGAGCCCACGAGGAGCCAAGAAGCACAGTCGTGTGAGGAACAGCTAAAGTAACAAGGGCCGTTTAACCCTGATAAGAACGGCATGCTGGGGAGCGAGGAGAGTGCGCACGCCATCTTTAAACGTTGGAAGAGCCCTCATGGGGGAGAGGTAGTCCAGAAGGCATGGCTGGTGTCGAGAGGTGGGAAATTGTAAGAAGGCAGATTTCAGTGTGATATGAAGATGTTTCTAGCAACCAGAGATACCCACCAAGTAAACTAGAGTGATTCTGAAGGTGGGGGTCTCTCCACCCCTGGAAGTGTTCAAGCCAGGACAGAGGAGATCAGTGGGTTAGCCTCTAAGGTTGCACTGTCTGGTACAGTGGCCGGTAGCCACATGTGGCATCTGAGCACATACTGAAATGATAACTTTTGGATATATAAGCCCAGCCCATCTCCTGGTCTGAGAGGCCGAGGAGCAGGGTCCTGCAGGCACAGGTTCTTCTCCCAGACTCACCAGTCAGGCACATGACCCTCCCCTGGGGAGCAGGGAGATCTGGAGTAAGGTTTCTCCTGGTGCTGACCATGTCAGGGGGTACGCGGGAGAAGGATCGAGACTTAGGTGTGCCCAGGCTAACCCTCCAGTAAGAGTCCAGTGTCTAGCGTGGTGAGTTGGCGAGAGACTGGGGTTAGGGATTGGTCACCTTGGGGGCTGCTTGGGTGAGCTCCTCTGTCTTGGGTGTGCTCGGGCTTCTCAACCACACTAGCGATGCCTCGCATGGGTGCGCGGCGGCGTGATGACGCACAGAAGCACGTTAGCTTGCGGAGTGCCTGCTAAGTGCCCAGCACAGAGCAGCTGTTGTTGCAGTCCTTGACAATACTTGCAGCATTACATATGACATCGGGCAAAGCGGGAGCCGGGGAGGAGCTTTTTCCTATCTCGTACAACTGGTCTTGTATCTGAATGACAGCGCTGTGGGATTTCAGAGCCGTTAGAGATCCCAGATACCATCTCAGCGTGGTGCAGATTAGGGAACTGGTCTGTAGGAGGGGAAGTGCTGCGGCAACTCAGGAGAGGGCGGGGCGGGGGTGGTATGTGACACGTGTGACTTTTCCCCCCTCGCCCCACACCCCTGTCAACACCGCTTCCCAGACCTAGTAATTCAGGAAGGCAGTCCGTCTGACCAAAAGGCAGGAAGTCCATCGGGCCCACTCCCATCCCGGTGGCGGCTGGTGCTATTCTCAGCCCGGCAGGGACCACACACCCTTCAGGCATACGGTACAAGCCTGACTGCTCCCTTTATTCCAGGATGGGCCACATTTGGCCTATTTCTTAGCTGTTTATGTTTTCCTCATATTTTATATCTCTGTGACAACTTCAGGTCATCTCAGTTTCCAGTGGAGATACTCCTGACCCAGCATCTGGGAAAAGAGATTTTTGTGATTCAGTTTTTCCCATTACTTTCCCCCATTGACTTCATTGTTCATTAACTGAAAAAAAAAATTAGGCTTCATAGTTTAATACAAATCTATTTCAAATTCCAAGATAAAAGAATTTATTTTTTGTAAGACATTTTGAAAAACAAATACTCTGCGTGATGCATTCAAGAGAACATCTTTTATAATATTAGTTTTCATCTTAAAGTAAATTTGATTGAGCCAAAGTTTCACTAGCTGGGAACCAGGAGTATGATATACTTACTTGATTGAATCCTTGCCTCTGTATACTGGCAGTTCTCTAATACCTTTGTTGTGTACACAGAATGCATTCTAATTTACTCTACAGAAGTCTGCTTCTTGGAGCGCGATAGGCATGACGAGACAAGATATTTTTTACTTGGAGAGAAATCTAGGCAGATGGGGTGGAGTTCGCTCACAGTTCATGTGCACAGCACAAATGAGGAACCGCTTCAGAGCCAGAGTCAGATTCAGCTTTGCCCATTGATCTTGGCGAGGACCCCCTCCAGCAGCCTCTTCTCCAGCCTTAGGGGTCCGCTGAGCTGTGTCACTAAGGGTGGCACTGGGGTTAAAGGAAAGGCGCCCAGGTGAGTTGCTGCTGCAGCGAGCCCGGCGGCTTTTGGAGTAGGTCACCACATGAAGGTCAGGGGAAGGGGTGCTTTTGGAACAGGGCTCTCCTGGCACTGACCATCCATACCTCTGTCCTGCCATGCAGTTGGGTGAGATTTCTCCCAAGTTGTGAACTTCCAGCTACTTTTTCATAGGAAAAAAATTCGGACCCAGTAACTCTAGGTTTCCACATGGTCCTTCTGGCTGATTAAATCATCTTCCTTTGGTGCAAACTTTTTTTTTTTAAGGATTTTATTTATTTATTTGAGAGAGAGAGAGAGAGCGAGAGAGCAGCGTGCGAGAGTGCACGCGCAGGGGGAGAGTCAGAGAGAGAGAAGCAGACTCCAGACTGAGCAGGGAAACCCATGTGGGGCTGGATCCCAGGACCCTGGGATCACAACCTGAGCGGAAGGCAGACGCTTAGCTGATTGAGCCACCCAGGCACCCCTGGTGCAAATTTTTGAAACTTACTTACTCAAATAAAGCCTGTTCTAAGGGAGATGAGATTTTTGCATTGAAATGCTCTCCTTCTCTCTTGGGTGGGCTGTTCTCATTTATTCCAGGTCCTTAATTTCAGCACGATTTGTGATGTCTGGGTATTTATTTTAAGCATGTCAGCCTGAATTTCATCAAAATGGCAGTATTTTAGGGAAACCAGTTGTAGGGCTAACATCCAGGGTTTCAAAGAGCGTCAGCTTTAAGCCTCTGACCTGTGCTCCAGGAGGGTAAAGGTAGACACTAACAGCTGCCATCTTTATGGAAGATAATAAGCCAATGGGGCTTTCTCCTAACGTGGCTGGAAGACCCAGCAGCTCCAATTCAGTTCAAGGAGAATTCAGGGAGGGCCTGGGTGAGGCCAGTGCCGCCTTCCTCACCGGCAGTCTCCAGCTTTCTGCTAAATGTCTCCTTGCTCTTAGCAGAGGATTACTGAGCACTTACCATGTGACCAGCTCTGTGCGGAGTGGTGTGGAGAACAGACCTAATGCAGGAGAGACTGTAGGGCATGGCTGCTGGCTCCTTCCCCAGCTTCCTCAGCCATGGGGACTTCATCCAGGGGGCGCCCTGACCAGGCCGCCAGCAGGAGGGGGCTGCATTGTTTTGTGACCATAATTGCAGTATTTGAAGTCCTGGAAGGAGCTGACATTTTGCCTTTAGTACTCCAGTTCCCCTCTAGGACGAGAACAGTGTCTGAAACCCTACTCTTCTGAGCTGGGCCCCAGGCAGCTGGCTAATCTAGTGCCACGGTCTCAGATGCTCCCTCTGCGGCTTGACTCCTGTCTGGGGGGCTACCAGCCCAACGTAGATGCTTTGCGTCTCTTTGGCCCTGCAGGCAGGCAGGACCAGTGCAGACTCCTCATTTCCCGGTCCCTCAACCTGCTTCCCTTTGTGTGCCTCGTTCCCCTGCAGGGAAGGACACACGTCCCACTCAGCTCCCAGCTAGAAACCTGAGGATCATCTGAAACCATTCCCCTCCCTCTCCTCCAGCATCCAGCTAAGGTTGATCGACAGTTTCTCAAATCTATGGATTCCCCTCCATCCGCCCTGTTACCCGCTCAGCTCAGCCCTCCTGTGCCTGTCTAGCTCCCCATCTCAGTCTCGGCGCCCAGCGTGGGGCCTAGCAGATGGCTGCTGACAATGCTTGTTGAATCAGTGACTGAGAGAGAGGGTCCTTCAGACCTTCCACGATGATCTCTCCCGTCTCCCCTCTGCACTCGCTCCAGCTTCCTCTTCACCTGGCACCTATCCTGAACTCTTTGCAGCCCCTTGTACGCCCCCGTCTGGAAGCCTCTTGTCCTCCTGTCTGAATGAGATGGCTCCTCTCTGCCCCCAGAGCCCCACACGCCCAGCCTGTCCCCGTAGAGCACATAACCCACAGCATTGGGTCGCCTGTTTGTATACCGGTTGCTCTCTTAATGACGCTAAACTCCACGAAGCGGGGTCTGTGTTTTACTGGCCATCACGCTCCCAGCACTTAACGCATGGGAGATGCTCCTTTAATATTTATTGACTAAATGAAGGTCTAGACAACCCTGCCTCTGTGCCTAACCCCTTGCCACCCTCAGGTCTCCTCCAGTCCCCCCCCCAATCCAATCCATCTGGAGTTTGGCACTGGTCACTTGGATGTGCAGTGGGGTCTTTGAGTCTCAGGACCAGCTCCACGTGGAAATTGGTTTCCAGGAACTGGCATCACGCACTCCAAGTGTTGCCCGACATTGGGCCACTTGCTATAGACGGTCCCGACATGCACAGTAGGCTGAGCCTCAGTGTTTCTTGACCTCCCTGAGTCTATCCAGGGCTGTGCCCTCTCCTGACATTTTCTGACTGGGTTTCTTAGAGTGTTTTGTGCTAGGCTGATCCCTTCACTGGGCTGTGAAACCTCTGGGGCAGGGGTGACATCTAATTCAGGTCTTACCAGCCTCCCCCTGCCCCACGGCACCCAGAACAAAGACTTTTTTTTTTTTTTTGTACAGAGTAGGTTCCCAGGAAAGGGCAGGTGAGATTGCTCAGAAGCTGGAGGGACTCAAGGTGCATGCATCTCTGGGAATTAGGATGACTGGAGAGAAGCCCTAAAGGTAAGGAGGGAGAGGGGGGAAAAGGGAAGACATTCCTCGCCGAGAGTGTGGATGGAGGAGGAGATGGTGTGAAGGACCATGGCAGGAATAGCAGGCACACAGAGGAAGGGAGATGGGAGAACAGAGTGCCCTGAAGCACAAGTCCATGGCCAGGCTTCCCGGGCAGTGGAGAGCGGCAGAGAGATGCATGCTGGGAGCCGCAGATGCCCTCCTCTGGCTACAGGAGCCCTTGGTCCTTCTCTGCCCTCATGCCCCCGCTGTGATGCAAAGTGCTTCTCACTCTTTTATAACAAAGTACGAATCAGGTCGAATCAAGTCGGCAAGTGCTTTATGTCCCCTCTGGAGAAGATGTGAACCAAGGGCTAGTTATCTTCAACACTATCAACCACCACCCCCCTCCTCACCATTTTCCACGTCTGAATACGCGTGCGGAGTTTACCTGGCTGCTCACCTTTGCGATCTCATTCTGATAGTCACAGCTGCCTTATTTACACTTTATAGCTGCAGATGCAGAAGTTCAGAGAGGTTGAAGGGCAACCCAACGTCACAGAGCAATCCTGGGGATGGGGGATGGGGTGTGGGTTGAGAAACTTGCTCTGGAATTCCCCTGAGAAAGTGTCGGTAGGGGCACAGCCCAAGCCTGTGCATGCAGATTCTCTCAGTGTGCACCAGCATCTGTCCGTGTCGGGCTGCGGGGACAGTTCAGTGTGCACCTTTGTAGGTGTGCATGTGCGGACCTGTGCTGGGAGTGGCCTCGGGGCTGGGTGAGTGTGTGCTTGCGTGTGTGTGTGAATGCGGCCTGGGCATGTACGCACGTGTGCACGCAGGCACTCCGCCCCCTTCTCAGATGTCTTGGCTGTGGGTTTGACAACTGGAACCCAGCTGCGCTCTGGCCGGGAAACATCCGCCGTGGAGGCCGAGGAGGAGCTGACAGTCCCTAAAGAGGGGTTGCACATGCTGCCAGCAAGCGCTCCTGGCCCGCTGCCTAATTCCCTGCAAATGCTCTTTAAATCTGTTTCTAATTTGGACTCTGCCTTCCCCTGCCCCGTCCCGTCCCTCCCCACTCCCCCAACTTGCCTGAAACCAGTCAAATTATGCTGAATAATGGCTGCGGAGGGGGGAGTGTGCGAGAGGTCACCAGTGGGCTGTTGGAGGGTGTAATAATGTCACATTTTAATTTACGCAGGGAACGGTACAGGAATCAAAACCAATAAATTTGGGCTGTACTCGCAACTCCAGCCAACGGGAACGCCAGCAGGTCATGCCACTTCCAGGGAAGAAATCACTAACTGTCACACCCCACAGTCCACTGCGCTTGAGAAAACCCATGTTCTTACGAGCAGATGCAAAATCCAGCGTTTTCTGTCTGCGGGGGAACTTGGACTTGGAGACTTGCAGCATCAGCAAGAGTCTCACCAGTTGTCTGAGTATCACCCAGATGTTCTGGGTATTAAGATTCTAAAACAAAATACGTCTTCCATATTTTTTGCTGTCCTGTGAGATACTCGGCACCAGGATGACCCAGATCCATGGGAAAGTGTATACAAAGCCGGTGGGAAGAGTCGAAAGCAGAACTGTGTGTACATATTGATGGCAGCTTGAAAAGCTTATTTACATTCGAGAAAGGTGGGGAGGGGCTGTGAGAGACATCTGTTGGAACTGCTTTCGTGTTGAGGGGTTGGGGATGTGATCTGAGGTACGGTTGGTTTAATAGGTTGGTTTAATAATGAGTGTGGACTTCATTAAAAGGAAAATACGCATTCTTTGAAGGACGTTGTGGGCCCATGGAAGCCAGAGGGCGGGAGGTCTCAAGGTGTGTACTTCTCCCCTGTGCCAGGGGACCAGGTAGCCGGGGAAGCCGGGAGCAGGACAAAGGCGCGGGCTTGCGATGGCTGTGGGGATCTGGTGAGAACCCCGTCCCTCTCTCCAGCGTCTCGAGAGTCTGCAACTGGCGTGTGCTCCAGGGGCTGCTGTGGGGGCCTGGCGTGCTGCCCACCCCTCAGCTGGCTCTGCAACGGCAGGAAGGTGGGGTTTGTAGTCCTGGGGGCCACCGCCAGGAAGCCGGGAGGCTGTCAAGACTCTGGAGCACACGCTTCTCCATCTGGCTCGAAAGGAAGAAGGGGGGAGGGAGAGCTGCTCGGGATTGAATGACACCCTGAGGACTTCTGCTCCCCTTTCCCTGCCACACAGCAGACAGCAGCCACGAGGATGCTTTGGGGAGGAGGGTCCCACACTTCTGTCGTGCCCCAGCGCCTGACTCCTAGTTCATCTCTCAAGACAATTCCCTTCCATATCTTTCATTTTTAAACTGTATGCGATGCTAAGGACTTTGCATGTGTCAAAAGCGGCACTTAATCCTCAGAACACACCTGCAAGGTAAGTATATACACTTACGGCTGATTGTCAGCCAGAAGTGCATCCTTCCTTCTTTTTTAGGGCCGAGTCCCTGCTGGGAAATACCTGCTCCTCCAGGGACCACATTCTCCAACTCCCTTTACAGTTAGCTGCAGCCATAACACTGGGTCCTGACCAGTGGCATGTGAGTGGAAGCAAGTTGCTTCACACAAAGCCTGGCCCATGAGAACCTCCCCAGAAGCACCCTCCAAACCCTACCCCTTCCACCCCGGAGGGAACAGGGACAACCCCCAGATGCCCTTGGAAGCCACAGATTTGAAATGGCTCCTGAATGCCTGTAGAAACACTGCCCGGCCAGTAGTTTCCCTGCCCAGTCCTGAGCAAGAAACAAGCTTATATCCTATTATTTCCAAGCTATTATACGTTTGGGGGTCTGTCTGTTTTAGCAGTCAACCTACCCTAAGTGACTAGGAATTTTCACTCCCATTTTATTTTATTTATTTATTTATTTATTTTTAAAAAATATTTATTTATTTATTTGACAGAGAGAGAGAGAGACAGCCAGCAAGAGAGGGAACACAGGCAGGGGGAGTGGGAGAGGGTGAAGCAGACTCCCAGTGGAGGAGCCTGATTCGGGGCTCAATCCCAGAACGCCGGGATCACGGATCACGCCCTGAGCCGAAGGCAGACGCTTAACCGCTGTGTCACCCAGGCGCCCCTTCACTCCCATTTTAGAGACTTGTAAGGACATTGAAACTCAGACAGGAAAAGAAATTGCCCAAGGTCATATATCCAGTAAACAGCAAGGTCACAATGTGAGTCTAGACCTTGTTGGTCTCAAGGTCATTTGTGCCGCGTGAGTTTCGCCAAGTGAGTTCCTCAGAACACTGTTAAAACAGCAGCCACCACCCCACCCCGGAATGTCCATGCTCAGGTAAGCTTGGGACATGCCAACCTCTACACAGCCAACGGGTTTCTTCACTGCAGCTCTTTTCAGGATCTTAGCATGCATATGGCTACAGAGAATCGCCACGGGTACAGGGTCTTCTGCATTTGTGAGACCACAGGAGCCTCCCCTCTATAGAGCTTCTCGTGAGACTAGCGTGCATGGAAGCACTTTGGGAGGGGTTGACCTCCAGATGCTGCCTGTTATGGGCTGAATTGTGTCCCCTCTCCCCCACTCAAAGAGACACATCGAAGTCTTAATCCTTGGTACCTCGGAATGTGACCTCACTTGGAAATAGGGTCTTTGCAGATTTAACCAAGTTAAGATGAGGTCGACAGTCAGGCTGCGATTCAACACAACTGGTGTCCTTCTAAGAGAGGAAATTTGGATACAGAGACAGAGGGGCAGAGAGGGAAGATGATGTGGGAGGCACAGAGGCGCACAAGGAGGATGCCATGGGAAGACGGAGAATTGGAAAGACGCATCCATAAGCCAAAGAAGGCCGAGGACTGCGGGCAAACACCAGCCGCCAGCAGAAGCAAGGAAGGATGGTCTCCTAGAACCGTTAGAGGGAGGACAGGTAGCAGTGAAGAGCTTCCGCTCCAGTGCCCGGCTCTGCGTCCCACTTCGGCTGGTTGACCTCTCTGTGCGCAGCTTGCTTTTCTGTCTGCACGGTGGGGCTAACAAGGCTCGCGCTCACTCCGTAGGTTGAGGGAGGGTTAAATGAAGGAACATATCTCAAATACCTAGACTAGCACCTGGCTAAGTAGCTAGTACCAAGATAGCTAGTACCTGTTCCTTTACAACTGTCCTCGTGGGATTTCATGGTCGCTTTAGGGGTAGACAGACATACGTTTGAATCCAGATTCTGCTATTTACCCATAGTGTTACCTTGAGTGTTTGCATATCTTTCTAAATCTCAATTTCCCCATCTCTACACTAACGTAACGTCTGCTATTAAAAGAGGATTTTCAAGAAAGGTGAAATTACAACTCTCAAACAGATAACAAATGAACACCTGTGAAAGATTTGATTTAACTTACCATCGACAGAACTGGAGAGACGTCACAGTTGGTTCAAAGGAGAATCCATAAAACAGACCTGTGCACATCAGAGATCTTGAAATGCATTTTCAAAGGGACAGAACGCACCAGCCTTGCTTGAACAGGGGAAGGTTGCCAAGCTCATTCGTGTGTCCACAGTCAGGAGCCCAGGGGGTCTTTCTGGCCCCTACAACTTACAGAGCTGCAAAATGAACTCAGAAGTTAGAAGGATGTGCTCTAAACAATGAATACTTTTCTTTTAGAGACACCCAGGAATCTTTCTTGCTTATTCCAGATTTCCTGATAGTCTCTCACATGTTTATATGCCCAGGATTGGAAAAAAGATTGATGAATGTATGAAAAAAAAAAAAGCAAGTTGCTGAATAAGGAAGGATTCTATTTTCATAAAAACAACAAGCTGTATGTGTGTGTGTGTGTATGTGCGTGTGTGTATGCCAAACACGCGAGTGGGTGTGCAAGTAGAATGTGGATGAGATAGCCACCAGTGTCAGGAGGAATACACAGGATGGTAAATAGCCCCTACCTCCAAAGGGCGGGACTGGGGACATGGACGGAGGTTTTCAAGAGTTACTTTCTAAACTTCATTGTTCGAACAAAAACAGTACCTGCTCCATAGTGAATCGTGAATGAGGAACGTCTGCATGAGACACATGCCTGTCATGCTTGGTGCAATGCCAGCATTCAAGAAATGGTATGTTTCATTATTATTATTAATGCATATTCAAAGAGCCCAGAGCCTCCAGACCTGTTCTTGGAAGAAATCACTAAGAGGAACCACCCTGCAGGGGCTCAAGGATCTCTCCCTTTGAGAGCAGCTAGTTTTGAAATCCTGGACTACTGTTTTGGGACCCACTTGCCTGCCCCTCAACCCCTGAAGATCGGAGGAAGTCTCCTTTCTAAGTTGGGGACTTGGGGTGCCTCCTGTCTGCTCCATTTCCTTAGCCTGGCTGGCAGCCCTGTGCTCAGGCACACCCAATATTTAGCTGTGACAAGCTCCTTGACCACAGGAGGGAAGCCTAGCTGGCCAAACTCCACCTGGAAGGGTTGCCTACGCTCAGTGCCCTCTTTCACCCCAGGCTGGGGCTGCGAACCACCCACCAGCTCCACAGGAGCACGGCTGGCCTCCCCCAGCCAGGGAAAGATGATGCTGGTCACAACACGCAGAGACAAAATCGAGCTTTTGATGACGTAAAGCTGAATATCTCATCTTAGCCTCTGACTCATCCCCAAAGGGCAACCTTGGTACGTTGGAGAGGACGTGGGATGGAGTCACACGCCAGACCCTGGTGCAGGTTTAGCCATTAACTGGCTTCATCACCAGGTACTGAGCCTTAGTTTTCCCATCTGCCCAATGGGAATAAGCCTAGTATTTCTCTCCCAGGGCTATCGTGAGGCTCCAGGGAGGTGGTGTCTAGGAAGGTGCTGTGTGAGATGTGGAGTTCTGTGCAGATTTAATTTCGGCTGATCAGTGAGGTACTTCAGGATGGGTTAATATGCAATAGTCACAGCGAGAGGTGTAGGGCACATACCTGTGACTCAGGCCACGGAGTGTGTGACTATCCATTGCCCAGCTTTATGGATTTTCAAACTCCTGGCCAATTTGGTTTATCTTGATTCCTTCCACTCCCCGGATTATTCTGAAGCAAAGCCCAGACATCACGTGTACATGCATTTTATTTTGTATTTCCACAAGACAGAGATTCTTCCAAAAACATTAACCGTGAAACCATTAGGTCACCTCAAACTTTTCAGCAGTAATTCAATAATCCTTAATATAATTGATTATTCAGTCAGTGTTTATACTTCCCTGATTATCTTATAGATGAAAAAATTTTCTTATTTGAATTGGGATACAAATAAGGTTCATACATTATAATTGGTTGATAGGTATCCTAAGATTGTTTTAATCCACAGATTTCCTCCTTTGCTTTTTTTTTTTCTTGCATTTTGTTTGTGATTGCTGTGGGAAGAAACTAAGTTTCTTGCCCTGTATCGTTTGCCATGGTATGGATCTTACTGAATACAGTCCTATAGTTTGCTTATGGTGGTAGTTGCTCTGTCCCCTAGATTTTCTGTATATTGGCAGTTGCATCTAGAGGGCTGCCCAGAGTCAGTTTTTTGGCTTTTTTAGCAAGAACGCTTCCTAGGTGGTTTCCTGTTCCTCCCTCTTGGCTCCCCCCCCCCCCCCCCCCCCCCCACCGTTACTAATCTCTCTTCTTCCCAGGACCCTGGATGCCATTTTGAAAGAATGTGCAAGGGGAGTAAGGACTCTGGGATCCAGTGGGGCAAAGCTGAAAAGGAAAGGGTTCAAGAGAAACTTCCAGAAAACGTGAGATCTTTAGCTTCACCCAGTGTTTAGTTAGGAGAGCTCCTGCTTATAACAAACATCACTTCTTGAGTGTTTACAATATGCCAGGTACGGTTCTCACTGCTTTGAATGGAAAAACTTTTCATTCTTCTTAGCCGTTCGCGGTCAATACTAATAGGTATTCTAGCTGAGAAAAGGGGAACCAGACCCAGAGAGATGAAATCACTTGCCCCAAATCTCCCCACAGGGTTTGTCAGAGTACAGTCCTGTCTCTGGCAGTCCTTGGCTTAGGGGCTTTCCAGGCCTAGATCACCAGCACGCTTTGAAAAGCTGCCTTCTCCCTCCGACTGACCCTTCGTGATCTCAAAATAGTGCGTCAGCTACAAATTCCTTTTTTATCTTTTAGGGAGTTTGCCTCTGGGACAGCGGCTCACATCCAGATTCCTCATCTCAAGGTCCCCTTGTAGACATAAGAATTATGCTTTCTTGTCAGGCAATACTTTGCAAGCTAGGTTCACAAACGCAGCCCATCTGCCTGGAACCCTCAGCCTTCTGGAAAATGACTGCTGCTTGCCTTTCTCTTGATGCTAGAGGACCACAGTGATGCTTTCCTCTGCGGGCAAGCTGTAGGGACTGTGTAGTTTGACCACTTTACAAAATACCCACTCTTCACCCCACCTGATAAAACCAATTTCTTCTTCTGCAAGTCCCAGAGTTAGAGCTCTTCTGACCTACCTCTGGCGCTGGGGCTGAAGCCACGGATCTCTCTCTGTTTCACCTGCAGAACTGGGACGATGATCTTTGTATTTTCCAGAGACGTTGCTGGTCTAAGACTCCTCCTCAGAAAAAGGGAACTAGTAAGTATCATGTAAGAGCTTTAAGAACCAAACCTCAAAGTTCTAGAGTGAACCAAACCTCTCTGCTCCAGGACCACGGAGCAGGTTGGAGTGGGGTGGGGGTGGGGAGGACATGAGGAGAGTGGCCAATAGCAGGCAGTGGCAGGACCTGTTACATAATGGGCAGGGTTATTGCAAAATGAAAATGGCGGGCTCCCTTGTTCAAAAAGTATCAAGAGCTTCAAGATGGTGACAACAGAGCATTAAACGAAGCATGGGGCCCTTCTAAGTTGGTCCTCAGTGGCACTTTCGGATGCATCCAAAACACTATTATAAAAGGTGTGATGTTTGTAAAATAGACGAGCTAGGCTCGGTTGTATATGCTACTAGTCTCAATACTGGTTCAACTAACTCTGAATTGTGGGATATTCCAGACGGGGGTAGAGTCGGGATAAACAGTGAGTATCCAGGGGGAAAGTCAGGGTGTCTAAAGACCACAGCGCAGCCGTGATTGCCCAGAAGAGTGATTCCTGCCTCAGAATGAAGGGGCAGAGCATGCAAAAGGACATTCATTGACATACACTTACGAACCATAGAAAGTGAGGCCCCACAAAACTTCCTGGCCCATTCAAGATGGAGACAAGGTAGGGTAAGAAAGCATTGTCCAGGGTTGGGTTCCCGAAGGTTGAGACACAGTACCTTTGATGGTGAAAAACAGCAATGGGAGGAGAAACATTGGGCAGATGTTTATCAAAATAAAAGAAGTCTGGAAATGTGAAATGACAGGTGCAGATAAGACTTCTTTGAGGAGAACCCATGGCGGAATGGAATGCTCCCCCCTTTGGAGGAGAAGTTGGCCCCTCCGAAGACAGGCCCTACCCCCAAGCTGGAGTAGGAATGTCCGGACTTGGCATACCATGCAGTTTTTCACCAGCTATCCCCACAGGATCTCAGAGACTTCCTTCAGAAAACCTAGGGATAAGAATCCACATTGCACAACCCAGGGGTACCCTTCACTTCTGGTCCACTGGGGAGATGTCGTCTACATGCTCCACGGCGGTGCCAATCTCCCCTGAGGTGTACGATGGGGCCCGGCATTTTTCTCATTTGAGGTTGCTGGGGCATTCTCTAAAACAGGGACTGTCCCACCCGTGGTCAGGGGGCTCCTCCGTGGGAATGGTCTGGACTTCCTGCTATGGCTAGGCCTCGGTTGACAAGGGACATGCAGCACCCCAGTGAGTTCCATTAGGGGATGAAATCAACCTGGGGCAAAACTATTCCAACTCCAGAAAGCAAACCTCAGTCTTCCTGAAAAGTTCCTTACGATAGCTCTAATGCTTGTTTAATCCTCAAGTCTGGCTATCTTTTTCCCGGCCTGCTGGTAATTCACTATGGCTATAAATGAAAGGACTGCAGCGACTGACAGGATTTGTAGCCAGACTTCCCGAGTTCAAATCCCACCTCTGCCAGGACTAGCTGTGTGAACTTCAGCAAGCTACTCAACCTCTCCATGCCTCAGTTTCCTCATCTGTAAAATGGGGATAATATTATGGGGGTTCAGAGAGTTATGAGTTAATATGAGAAGTTCTTCTGTCGTGTAATAAGTGTTACTATTAAATGAGAAATATGATTCATTAAATAATTAAGTACCTTTATTATTAAATCAAAAAGATGACCTCACCAGTTTCTCAATAACAGCCCTGGTACCTTATGTGGGGTAATTTTTTGGTTTGTGTAGTATTACTACCTAAAAGCAGCTTCCCAATTGACTCAAAAGTCATCATCCCTTGTTTCCTGATGAGCAGACTCTTTCCTGCTTTGAAAGAAAAATGGAAAGGAAAGGACTGATTTCTTTTGTGGCGTTGGATGCTTTCCAGAACCTTATGGCCATGCTTTAAATTGATGAATGGCTCAATTGCCAGTGGAGACCCTGACTGGCGGGGACCGCTGGGATGTTAAAATAAAATGATAGAAAATGAAGACAATTCAGCTTGAGTTTCCACAGGGGCATTTGATCCAACCAGAATTCTTTCCAGAGCAAATGAGACCGGAGTGAGCCGACACCTGTAACAACATCGTTGGTGTCACCGCCTGAAGGGCTGCCACCACCTGATGGAAAAGGAAATAAATAATCAGGGGAGGGCAGACAAAGGAAAGATGCTGGCCTGGGGACTGAACCGCTTCATGCCACTTTTGAAATGACAATGGGTTAAAAAAAAAAAAATCGAGCACAGCGTAAAGCAGGAACAGAAGAGGCTCCCCGCCTGTGAAGAGGCCCTCGGTCAGCCAGGCCTGGACCCGTCCCTGTGCGGGCTGTGTGTGGCCCACCGCGGCCTCGGCCTGGTCTCCCTCCCTCGGGACGGGCTGCACTCTGCTCTCTTGGCAGAAGCCAAAACTCCAACACTTGAACTATCTACCACAGTTAGGAACTTTTAGAAGTGGATTTTGTTATACAAATAATACGTGCTATTTGAAGAAAGCTTAGGAAATATAGAAAAGTAGAGAAAAGGAGGGGCAAGTCTTGCAATCTCAGTACCTGTCTCCAACGTTTGTCCAAAGCTTGGTGAGTTTTCCTCCAGACTTAAAAAAGAGCCAGAGAGGTACGAAAAAAAAATATGTAGTTGTGATTATATCTTACTTAATATGATTTCATACTGTCCCATGGATCAGGGGTTCGTTCCTTGTTTTGGCCAATCGTCGCCCGCTGTACAGATGTATTACCTGTGGCATCTTCATTCATCAGTTGATTTGCGGTATTTCTGCCTTTTTGGCCAGTATGCATCATGCTGCTATGAACACTCATGGACAGAGTTTTTGGGTGGACACATGCTTTCGCCAATCTCGGGGCTATACCCAGGGGTGAAGTTGCTGGGTCCTATGCTAACTCTGCATTTAACTTTTCGAGGAACTGCCACACTGGTTTTCAAGGTGGCTGTACCATTTTATTCCCATCGCCAGTGTATGGAGTTTCCAACTGCTTTACATCTTTGTCAACACTTATTGTCTGCCCGTTTCTCTGTTTTTTAATAGCCATCCTGCTGAGTGTGGGGCGTCTTTTCATGTGCTTATGGGCCATGTGTATATTTATCTGCTTTGAAGAAACACCTCTCTATTTTAAAATTGTGTTATTCTTCTTTCTATTGTTAGGTTGGAAGCATTCTTTCATACTCTGGATAAAAATTCCTTACCAGATATAAATTCAGATATCTTCTCCCATTCCCATTCTGTGCGTTGCCTTTTCACTTTCTTGATAGCGCCCTTTGATGCACAAAACTTTTAAATTTTGATGAAGTCCAACTCAGCTATTTTGGCCCTGGTTACGTGTTTGTTTGGTATCATATCTAAGACTCCACTACCCAGGCCAAGGTTGCAAAGATCTACACCTTTGTTTTCTTCTAGGAGTTTCATAATTTTAGTTCCTATATTTAGGTCTCAGAGTCTGTACATTCCATGGAAACACCTAGGGTTGTTTTCTAGAAGAGAATTTGCCAAGTTAAATGGTATGAGAGCTTTGATGTGTCTGGATGTATATTGCCAAATTGCTTTCCAAAGGGGCCGTACCAATATATTGCTCATTAACAAGTACGAGAGAGCCCATTTCATCGTGCCCTGGAAAGCTTTGTTAAGGTTCCTATTGATCTTGTTCAACGAGATATAACCACATTCCAGCTGTCCTTTCCCCAACACTCACCCTTTTCTGACCAGTGTCTTTTAGGTATTAAGATAGTCAGCAACAAGTAATGTTGCTATCATTACTGTAATTGACTAAAAATTGAGATGGTCATGGAATGATTGATCTCACTTTTGAAAATAAACACCACTGAGCATCTGCTCTGTGCAAAGTGCTGTAGAGGGCAGGGAAGTAAAAGGAGGGAAGAGGGTACAAAGATGAACAAAACACAAGCCCAGCATGCCCAGGAAAACTGTCTGTGTCTGTAAGGAGCCCTCTTACGGCCATCTACCTAGGGCTCCTCCAAACAGCTCTGGGGTCAGGCAGACAAAATGTCACCCCTACTTCAATGATGAAGAAATCAGCTCATGGGTAAAATGACCTGACCAAGGTCATGGGACTAATGAGGCAAAAAGTAAATCCACTATTATTTATTGAGTACTCACTGTGTGCGAGGCACTGGCCTGGAGACATGCAGCAGTGATGAGCAAGAAGCTTGCATTCCGGTTGAGGGGAGACAGACACAAACTGGTCCACAAATAAATTTAAAAACCTCATAGGAGTGGGGTGGAGGGATATAGCTTTACTTAGTGTATGAGTCAGGGTTCTCCCAAAAAACAGAATCACTATATGTGTGTATATGTGTATATATAAATATATATAAAATATTTGTTATAGGAAATTGGCTCACAAGAATATGGAGGCTGAAAAGTCCCAAGATCCGCATTTGGCAAGCTGGAGACCCGGAGCACCGATGGTATAGTTCCAGCCTGGGTCCCAAGGCCAGAGAACAAGGAGAGCCCAGAGCGTAAGTTCCTGCCTGAAAGCTGGCAGGCTCAAAATCCAAAAAGAGCCAATGTCTCAGTTTGAGTTCAAAGGCTGGAAAAGTCTGATACATCAACTCAAGCAGTCAGGCAGGAGGAAATTCCCCCTTACCTGAGGGAAGGTCAGACGTTCGTTCTACTTAGGCCTTCAATTGACTGGATAAGGGCCCCCCACATGAGGAAGGGCACTCTGCTTTACTCAGTCAACCACTCCAAGTGTTAATCTCATCACAAACACACCCAGAATAATGTTTGACCAAATATCTGGGCATCCTGTAGCTTAGTCGAGCCAACACATAAAATGAACGATCACATGTAGGGTTGTGAAGGCCTCACCAAGGTGGGGACATTTGGGCTAAGGGTAACATTGGGAAAGAGCTTTCAAGGTAGAAGGAATTACAAGTTCTAGGGCAAGAACAATCCTGAATATTCCAGGAATAACAAAAAGACCAGTGTGGTTGGAAGGAGATGATTAGTAGGAGGGGAAGCTGGCAAGGGGGGCAGGGCCAGATGGTGCGCAGTTTGTAGACCATCAGAAAGTGTATGGAAGTTTGGATTTTATTCTAAGTGGGAGGGCACTGCAGTGATAGAAAGACCATGGTAATGAAATGAAAGGATACACAGCGTGTGTGTGTGTGTGTGTGTGTGTGTGTGTGTGTGTGTATTGGGCAGGGAGACCAGCTGCAAGGTCAAGATGACAGCAGTTTGAACGAGGACAGTGATTGTAAAGGTGATGATCGGAGATTGGATATACTTGGGAAGCAGAGTTTATAGAACTTTTTGGTGGATTCGATGTGAGACCCAAAGATAATAGATGAATCAAATATTACGCCTAGATTTTGGTCTGAGCAACTGGGTGGATGGTGGTACCATTAATCAAGGTGGGGAATGTTTGCTGGGGCTTTGGGGTAAGGAGTGACGTTTTAGAGAAAATCAGAAGTTCTCTTTTGGCCTCATTAAGTCTGAATCTGTTACCTCTAGAATTCAGGCCCACCAACCAGGAATGGTGTTTTTCCTACGATGCCACACTATTCATCCATTCAAAATGTATTTATTGAGCACCTATGTGTAACACTCTGTTCCAGATGATGAAGAAAGAGTGCTAATCAAGCCAGACACAGCCGGGGTATTATTGCCGGCAGGGCCAGACTTCAGAACCAGCCACTCCTCGCTGAGGCTCTGCTCTGGGCTGGGTGTTCATTCTGTAGAATACAAGAATGAATCAGACACATTTCTATCTCACCAAATTCTTTCAACTTAATTGGATAAATTGGGCAGGAGACAAATAACAACAGAGAGCCATAAATTAGTTCCAAATGCACTTATGGAGTACCTGCTCTTTTCCACGCACTAGGCTAACCATCCTACATGCGGGGAGTACAAAGAAGAATTAAACCGCAGTCCTGTTCCCCAAAAGCTCACCTTCAAGTGGAGGAAAGGCGAAATGACTTTAGTCCATTGTGGTCAGTGCAGGACAATCTGAAAGCACTACTGTGCTTAGCCGGGCTCTTATCCTGCAATGTGGGGCTACCTAGAAGAGGCAATAACCCCCCTGAGTCCTGATAAGGCAGACCAAGGAAGAAGGAAGGCATTCCCTAAGGGGAGAGCACCTGAACACCACAGTAAGCTGCCTTAGTTTTCAGCAGAGACGTGAATAGCTGAGCTTACATTTTATAGCTTCACATAGGTAGAGAACTGGCGGTTGAAATGGGGGGCGATGGAGGGGAAGAGAGGGGACTGCCAGCCAGGAGGATGTGGCTAAGGATGAGGTCTAAGAGAGAAAAGGTGGGAGCCTGATAGGAGTGACAGGAGGGGTCCTCGATCTTACAGACTGGGTAGTGAGGGCCGTTTTCTCCAGGGAGGGGCACTGAGAAGGGCTGAAAAGGGGACTTGGTGGGGGGAGTTGGACCTAGAGCAGGTCAGGAGGCTGGCAGAGAGAGGGTTCCGGGAGGACGTGGTCTGTGATAACAACAGCAGGAACTCCCCTTCACTGCTTAAAGTTTCAGGACAGGTGATCTTCAGGGCATGCTGGGGGTGAGGCACACACCCGTTTCAAAGACAAGGAAACCAAGGGTCAGGGAGGCTGTGCCACGTGCCTAAGGTCAGACACTGCACAGTGGTGTGGGTTTTCATCCTGTCCTGTATCTCCCCTGGTGTCACGGGTTAGAACTCAGACAACAGCCATCCCTGTTGGGGATGGGGCTCTCTACCTGCTGACGCCAAGGAATCAGGCTGGGAGGGGCGGAGGGGTGGGGGGAGCAGGACTCCAGAGGGCCTGACTCCGCCTCTTCCCGCAGCAGCCCCTCCCCGCGCGGGGCTGCCCCGCGCTCTCCTGGGACTCGCCTCCTGCCTCCCCTGACCCCGCAGGCCTGACAGCCGTCAAGCTCATCACCTCTGAGATCAGAGAGACTGGGAAGTAGACACAAGCGCTGGTGAGCGGAGGAAACACACAGAAGAGCAATTAAAGCGGCGCGGGGCGGTAAGCTTGCCTTTAATGGCTTGCAGCTGCACCAAGCGCCGCCTCCCCCTCGGGCCCTGCCCTGCTGCTGGGGCTGCCTGTCTGTATTTCGCATCCCCACCAATTAGATCCCCATGTGTGCTGCAGGCGTGAAAAAATAGAAAGTGAATAATCCTTCATTCTCTGCATGGCGAACAGCTTTGATCCTCTAGGCGCGGTGGCCCCGTTCCGTCAGAAAGTGCATCCCTTCTAGGTTTCCTTTTTTTTTTTTTTTAATTTTTTTAACCCAGTTTCCTTGTCTCGAAATGACATTAACCTCCACCCAGAGACCTGTGAAATGACCACAATTCATCTTCAGCCTCTTCTGATCAAAGCTGGGTTGGGTTTTTTTCTTCATCTCTCTTTCAAACTTTTGCGACACAGCCCCTCTTTTCTTACATTGGTTTGCTGCCAATGTTTCCAGGCTGAAATCAAAAGGCAGAGTCTATTAATATCAGGCTTCTGCAACAAGGCCACCATTGTCTGCTTCATTTCAGGGTACCTACAGTCTTCTGGGGAGAGAGAGGGAGAGAGGGGGAGCGTGTGTGTTTAGATAAGCGCTTTCAAAAACTAGCAGGAAGAGAAGGAGTTAATCCTGGTTTATTTCAAACGTATGATAAATCTCTGTGACTCTATGGCTTCAAATACCGATCACTTGTCTTATTTTGAAAGCATTAAGGTCTCGGAGTCCTCTTCGGTAGGCAGACCTATTTTGATGCTATGGAAACGGTGGTGGTGAAGCTGCTGGTGGCCCTGCAGGGTACAGGCGCTGAAGGAGATGGCCCTGGAGGGGGAAGGGGAGTTGGGTGGTGGGGATAGTGTTGGCCCGGCTCTGGAAGGGGTGCGGGAGGGTGGGGGAGCAGGGCTGGCAGGGAAGCAATGGAGGAGGTGGTGGCGGAGGTGGTGGTGATGTGGAAGAGATGGGGGGTGCGGAAGGGGTAGTGCTGGCAGTGGAGGAGGAAGTAGAGAAGGACCCAGGATGGTGGGGGTGGGGGTGGTGGAGGAAGTGGAAGAGGAAGTAAAGGAGAACAGGGAGGGGATGGGGCAGGGGTGGTGTGGAGGGAACGATGAAGTCGGAGCAGAGTTACTGGAAACAAGAACGAGCTACTGTCCACGCGGCCCTTACCCTGTCCCAGCAGCTCCCACAAAGCTGGGAAGGATCAGAAGTGTATCCTAGGAATCCCCAGTTTGACCCAGAGGTCTGTGAATCCTTTCCTCCTGGGTCCCTGGGCAGGTTTTAGGTGGTGCTCATTCACAGCTGAGGCCTGTTTGGGGGACCCCTGTTGGAAAGAGCTCTCCCTGGGTCATATATCATAGCCATAGATCCCTATCATCCGAGTTCATTGCAAGCATCCACCGCAGAGTAACCTTTAGGAGGGTGGGGGTGGGGGCGAGTGGAGGGGGAGAAGCAGGAGGGAAAAGATCACCTGGGTTATCCAAATGGAACATGTGTAGGGCTCTTGAGAGAGCTGCATGGTTCAGGAAGAAAAGTGAATTGGGGTCCTGTGGCCTGAGTTTTAGCCCTGTTTCTGCTGGCTGTGTGGCCTTGAACGGGCCTCTTTTCTTCTCTGTTTGCCAGTGTATCCTGGTGTGAAATGAGGTTATTGAGTCAGAAGACGCTCTGCCAGCTCTGACGCTTTGTTTCTGTTTTGGAGAAATTAATGCAAACATTAGAGCTTTGCTGGAGTTCCATCCTGACTTTTTGAGGATGGAATCCTATTTTCCATTCCTTCCAGCTGGCCCTTTGCTGAAGTGCAGAGGGGTCCTAAATTGACCTTTGTCGGCCTTGGGTAAATGGGTGGGCCGCATCACCCAGTGCCCATAACCCCATGGCTAGAACCAAACTCCAATCAAAGTCAGCCCGATTTTTTTCTCACACTTGCCTTAGAAAAAAGTCACAAGTTTTGGTAAAAGGACCCCAAAGCAGCCTGCTGGCACCTTTGAATGCACATTGACAGTGGTGAGAAATGCTAGGCAAGCCCCAGAATAAAGCCAGACTTTCCCGAGACCAGAGTAAGCCATTGACATTGGTCTAGAACAGCAAAATAAGGAGCAAGGGAGGGCGTGGGGTAGGAGAGGCAATTCAGGAGTGAATTCTCTGCTGCTGGTGAGTCAGGACAGGTGCCGGCGGTGAACTTTTCCACTGAATGGGATGTGGTGGTGTGGCGGGAACACTGGATTATTAGGCAACTTACTTCTGTGGCTTTAAGTACATTACTTCCCCTCTCTAGATCTCAATTTCCCCATTCCCACTGTAATGAGATGGTAATAATACCAGCTGCCGTGTTGCTCTGAACCTAAGAGCTCTTTGCGAATTGCTCAATATTCTACATGTGTTACAGGATTTTTATTCCTGTAGTTTCCCTGGGCTGGGCTGGGTGAGGCAGGTAGAAGGAAGGGTGAGCTGGGTGGGAGCTCTCCTGACACACTGAGCAGCCTGCAGCCGTTGCTGATGTAATTACGGATTTCCAAATGAGAGAGGACCGCTTAGAGCCCCTGTAATTGAAATGGGCTCTGAGGTGCACCACATTTGAATGGCTCAAAAGATATAATTAGGCAATCGACGAGCCAGGCCTTGAAAGGAGGAGACCCAACATTTTGTGAGTATTGACCACATGTCAGGATGGGTGCTTTAAACACATGATCGTGGTTAATTCTTGCAAGGTAGAAATTATTTATTCTTATTTTATGGATGAGGAACCTGAGACTGGGAGAGATTAAATAACACCCCCAAGGTCCCAGAACTGAATCTCTGTTGACACGCAGGTCTGTCTGTCTGTCTGTGCAGGTCTCCATTATAGCGTGTTAACATCTTACCAAAACCAGTTGAAATCTTTCTCCTGATTTTGTTTTTTTAAAGATTTTATTTATTTATTTGACAGAGATAGAGACAGCCAGAGAGAGAGGGAACACAAGCAGGGGGAGCGGGAGAGGAAGAAGCAGGCTCATAGCGGAGGAGCCTGACGCAGGGCTCGATTCCACAACACCGGGATCACGCCCTGAGCTGAAGGCAGACGCTTAACCGCTGTGCCACCCAGGCGCCCCTCTCCTGATTTTTAAACATGGCAAAAATGGCCTGCCTGACTCTGGATCTTTGGGGTTGACACCTCTTTCTCAAAGCCAGCTCTCCTGACCAGGATCGACCACCAGGGGGGTAGTAGAAACAGTGTGAGGGAAATCTTGAGTACTATTACCCAGCATTAATTCTCGTTTCCTCAAAAAGGGGAATCTAAAGGTGCCTCCAAGAAGGAAGGAAGAGGAAGGAAGGAAAGAAAGAAAGAAAGAAAGAAAGAAAGAAAGAAAGAAAGAAAGAAAAGAAAGAAAGAAAAAGAAAGAAAGAAAGAAAGAAAAAAGTGAGGGAGAAAGAAATGGAGAAAGAAAGAAAGAGGGAGAAAGAAAGGGAGAAAGGGAGAAAGAAAAAGAAAGAGAGAGAGAGAAAGAGAGAAAGAAAGAAACTCAACAGGAGGTAGGAATTTTATTATTCTTGGTTTGGTTTGTTTGAAGGCAGGGATGGAATTGCTCAAAAGCTTGGTCAATGACACGCAGCGATGATGTCGGGGTGGTGGTGCTGGTGCAGACACTCAGGATTCGGGATCCTCGGGAGCTTAGTGAGGGGGCAGAAACATGCCTTCTGTCTCTTAGATAACTCAGACTCAGAGCCACAGCACTATGTCATATGGAAAAGGGTATGCGATGTTCAGGAGCTTCTCCTAGAGATGGAGACGGAAGGAGAGATACGAGCGGTTGGAGGCCCATGTCAGAGTTTGAGTTGTTCCGGCCCGTTGAACTGCTCCTCTGCCCTCTCTGCCCCATTTGGATGCTTCTTCTCTTCCAGGGCATTGTTTGTTTGTTTGTTTGAAGTAAGCTCTATGCCCAACATGGGGCTTGAACTCACAACCCAGTGGTCAAGAGTCACATGCTCTACGGACTGAGCCAGCCAGGCGCCCCATCGTCTTTCAGGTCTTAGTTTCCACGCCACCTCCTCCGGGATGCCTTCTTAGATGACCAGATCCAGAGGCTGTGTCTCACAGCACACCGTCCTTCCCCTTCAGAGCTGCACTAGTCACAACTGGCAGTGATACGTGTAGTCATTTGCCCATGTGACGTTTGTGTCCACACCTCGCTGTCGCGTCCATGAAGACAGGTGCCACCCAGATGGTTATTTTTTTACCACATTTTGTTGAATGCCCAGCACGTGGCAGAATGAAGGGATATGTGAGAGTGGTTAGGAAAAAGGAGTTGTGTTTGAGAGGGAGAGCTCCATGGGGCATCTAAGTATACAGACGGAAGGGAAGAGCCAATTTTATTTTATTTTTTAAAAAAGATTTTAAAAATTAATTTGAGAGAAAGAGAGAGAGCACACTCCAGTGGGGGGAGAGGGGCAGAAGGAGATTCCAGGACCCCGGGATCATGACCTGAGCCGAAGGCAGACGCTTAACCGACTGAGCCAACCCAGGCGCCCCGAGAAGACCCAATTTTAAGCAGGTTTAAATATAAGGACATGTATCATAGCATCTAAGGTTCCTCACAGCTGGCACTTCCAGGATTGGCACAGAGGCTCCCTAGTGTCATATGTGAGCTTCACCACCATGCAGGAGAGTGGGGGTGGGGTGAGGACAGGCTTGTGCACGGGCAATAGCTGTGTCTACTGCACTTCCTAGTGTAGACCCTGGAGTCCGCACGACTGGAGGCTGGACTCACAGACAGCAGGATTAAGACAGAACATACCTCTTTTTGTTCATTACAGAAGAAGTCTGACTGCAGTTGTTCCCTGATTCATTGACGTAATGGTAGACCTTCACAGTTCAGAAATACGAGGTCATTCATGAGACGTCTGCTGTAAGGTTAGCCCCACGTCCCTGCAGCTGAGCGGTGAGACCTGGGCCCTTTGCTTGGAAGGCTGCATTCAGAGGCTCTTGTGCTGAAACCACAAGAGAGTGTCACCTCTCCAATGGCTGGGTGGTGAGACTTGCAAAGCACGGGGAGTGCTCTTCTTTCCCATCGCTGTCGCCAGCCTTGGCCCAAGGCTTCCTGTTAGACTTCGGAAATTTCTTGATTATTGTTCATTCCATGGGTTGTTTATCTGCCTGCTTACTTGGCATCTCCACCGGGCTGTCTGATAGACCTCTTGGACTTCATGCATCCAAAACAACTCTTGGTTACCCCTCTCCTGCACATTTGCTTCTTTCCCAATCTTCGCATACTGGGAGATGTACCACCAGTCCACTACACTCAAGCCAAACTCTAGGAGTCATGTCTGATTCATTGCTTTCCCTCCCGGCCCATATCCAGTCCATCAGCAATGCATGTCCAAAATATATGCTGGTCCAGTGACTGCCCACGGTTCCCGCTGCTCCTGGCTGAGTCTGGGAACGCCCCTGTCTGGGCTGGACCTCTGCAGGAGCCTCTAGGTGTGTCTCTTCCACTGCTTTTCTTGGCAGCCAAGGCTTTTTGGTCATTTTGAAATGTGAAAAGGTCATATTAGTCCCCAGCTTAAAAACCTCCAATGGCTTCCTGATGCCTAGAGAATAAAATTTGGTCTTTCTTCATGGCCTACGAGATTCTGTGTGATCTGTCCTCAGCCACCTCCCTGACTTGTTGAAGTTTCCTTCTCTGCATTCCAGCAACCGGCCAGGTCTTCGGGGCCCTTGCAGTAGTAACGCCGTCCTGAGATACCAGAACTCCGCAGGCTGGCCTTTTCTCATAATTCAGCCTTAACGTAAATAGGGCCTTCTCAGAGAAGTCCCCTCTAACTCCTGACCAAAAACAGCCCATACCTCCAGCCTCGAAGCCCTTACCATGGGTTCTTTTCCTCGTTGTAGTTGCCACTGTCCGATTTGTGTTCATTGGCTTACCTTTATTATCTGTCTTCCTCGGCAGATCGTGTGCTCTAATGAGGGTTTCTGTTGCTTATGGCTGCACCCTCAGTACCAGAACAGTGTCGGCGTTTATAGGTTCTCAGTGAATAGCTGTTGAACAAGGACACGTTTTAAAGCCTTTGACTCTCATATTAAAATATAAAACTCCCGGGCTGCCTGGGAGGCTCAGTCGGTTGGGCATCTGACTCTTGATTTTGGCTCAGGTCATGATCTCAGGGCCCTGGGATCCAGCCCGGCATCGAGCTCCTCACTCAGTGCAGAGTTTGCTTGGGATTCTCTCGCTCCTTCTGCCCTTCACCCCAGGCACGGGTGCTTGCTCTCAAATAAATAAATAAATCTTAAAAAAAATATATAAAACTCTGCACGAGAAGAAGGAAAGCAATAATCTTTTTGGGAAGACTGAAACACTGCAGGAGACAGGGGGCACCAAAAATGTAGGTAGGAGAGGCCTCAGACACTATTGTGATGGGTGAGCTTGAGGGCGTAAGGGGAGGACAAGCATGGATGCATGGACAGGCGGTCCAGAATTTGCTCTTGGTCCGACCATGAAAAATTTAGAGGCTGAAGATGCCAGAGCCAAGGAAAGGGAAGTCACTCAAGGGTCTGCCTAGAGTCCTTGAAAATTTTTTTAATGAAGTTTGGAGTCTCAAGCAAGTTGTTTAGCTTCTCTAGGCCTTACGCTCTCATGGCTTTGGGCTGGATGATTGCTCCACGTTCCTTCCGTGGTTCATTCAGTAAGTTCTTTTTTTTAAATTAAGTATTAATTGAGGGGCGCCTGGGTGGCACAGTGATTGGGCGCCTGCCTTTGGCTCAGGGCGTGATCCTGGCGTTTTGGGATCGAGCCCCACATCGGGCTCCTCTGCTATGAGCCTCCTTCTTCCTCTCCCACTCCCCCTGCTTGTGTTCCCTCTCTCGCTGGCTGTCTCTATCTCTGTCGAATAAATAAAAATAAAATCTTTAAAAAAAATAATTAAGTATTAATTGAGCACCTACTGTATTCTGCAAGCCATGCCATGGGCTAGACAAATAGCAAAGAACAAGGCACAATCCCTCTCCTAACGGAACTAACGTAGAAAACAGAAGCTAAAGATTGACAAATAAATATGTCATGACAAATCGTGTGGGGAAGGGGAAATAAAAAGTGCAATGAGAGAGTTTATAAATGAATATCTTGTGGGGATTGTAAAGTCACATAAATTTACTCTAAAAAAAGTGATATTTTCTTAATTTAAAAAATGCTCAAGCTTTGGGAGAAGGTGATGAAGTGGTTTCGGGGAGAGTTTCTGGCTGAGTCTCCGACAATGGGGTGTGCATTTGCACAGCTGCCTTCCCCATCACAGTGATGGCCTCCTTTGGTCCTGCTACAGGACACGCTGGGACTTCTGGAGCCAGGAGGGTGAGCTCAGTGGGTTATCTCTGGGCTGAGGGGTGGGATGGGGAGGGGAAGGTAAAGAACGGTTTTCTTCTGTGCAGCAAAGGAAGGTGAAACTTGGCATTTTCAACTTTCTATTCCAATCCCCTGACCCTACTTGGCCAAACTCCTACCAACAGGCAACAAAGAGGTGTTCAAAATGGAAGCACATCCCCCCCACCCCTACTCACTGTGTGATTTTGTAGTGGGTGTGGACCTTGGTACCTAAATTCATTTGTTTAAGACATACAACTTCCTTTATTTTGTTTAAAATTATCCGAAGTCCTTCTCCACGCCCCCATCCTTTGCGGTGGAGGGTCTCAGTCCCAGGTATCACTGGGGATCTCTCCTCTGCTCTCTCCCACAGGTCCCAGGGAAGGTATAATCTGCTGAGCCCTCCCAGGCTTGGCTTTCCTGAGGACCTGGAGCCGTCCCCAGGAGGGGTCTGCCTTCTCCCTGCAGGGCTGAGACCGCACAGGACTCCAGGGACCCCTCTCCAGGTCTGGGAGAAATTTCTCACCACTCTTCTCCTTGGGCCAGCATCCCTCTACCCTTTGGCTTCTGCAAGAAACGGCAGGAGACTTGATTTTTAGGTGTTTTTTTGCTTGTTTTACAGAAACCCCTGAGGCAGGAGTGTCTGCCTGCTCAGAAGACTTGTGAAAATTCAGGAAAAATGCATGCAAATGAACACTTTAAAGATGATCTTGTGTAGAACTGGTGCTTTGCAATCTGGAAGACTCTGCGTTTGAGTCCTAGCTTTACCTGAGCCAATCAGCATCTCTTCCAGCCTCCTTTTTCCCATGTGTAAGTGAGGGAAAATCATAGTAGAGACTTCTTCATGGAATTGTTATGAGGGTCAAATCTGGCTTGCATGCAAAATTCTTAGGACAGTGACTGGTGCGTGGCAAGTACTCAATAAATGTTAGCTACGATTTTAATAATATACGATGTTAGCTATGGTTATAAAATAGATTGTTAACTTTTATCTCCTAGCTTCAAGATTGCATATAAAAAGTTTTGTGGAGGGTGGTTTCCCTGGTGCTGCTAAGCCCTTCCCACCTTCCCCGGACTGTGAAGGGGCTTGGTGGCCAGCAGTGGTTTTCATGTTCCTTGAAGAGCAGGTGCAAGTCCGGTCATGACTTCCCATCAACCTCCTTGTCAAACCCAGAGAGAGCGACGATCTATCCTCCTTGGAGGTTCCTACTTACTGTGTGGCAGCTTTTGAATTATAACCTCTCTTGTTCAGGCAGATTTTTTTCTTCCCTCTACTCCTCCTTCTCCTCTAAAATACTACAAGTGAGTATCATTTATATTGATTTTTTTTTAAACCTACCCTTCGGGGAGCTCATTCCCACCCCCAGAAAGTCTGGGAGGCCAGCCTCTGGTTATATTTTTTCTAAGGCTAAGTCAAATTTTCGTTTGTTATGGAAATACTAAATCTTTTTTTAAAAACAGCCTCCAGTCTTTGGGACAAACATTGACATGGGCTGTGTCAGCCTGCGCTGATGACAGGAGGGGGAAGCTGGGAGGATGGCAAGGCCCTTAGTGATGCGCATGGGGGCGGAGGCAGCTGAAGCCTCAGACAGAGGGAAAGAAGGCAAGACAGCAGGGTTTCTGGGCCTGAGAGAGAGACAGACGAGGAGAGACAGAGATCCGTGGGGTAAGGGCCTGGGGAAAAAAGAAGACAAGGGCAGAGTGCCTGTGTAGGTTTCTCAGCATTCAATTTAAGAAAAGATTTGCAATGAGAAAGAAAAAAAAAAAAAAGCACATGTAAGGAAAATGGCTTTAAAGGGCAAGTTAACTGCATCTTTCCAAATTGAAAGCCAGACCCGGAAAGTTTCACTCAGGAATTAAACACAGAGAAGAGCTGATAGACTGGGTATAGGCCCTCATATCTTTCTGACTTGGAGTCATTCTGTAGATTTGAATGAGTCATCTCTGCATGTATTTTTCTAGACTTTCAAGAGTTAAGAAAAAATCTTGACCTTATGGGTTTTGCCGACACTATGTTTGAGGACTAGCTTTTACTTAGTGCCTGATACGTGTTAAGTATTTAGTAGAGGTTTCATAAACGTGTCTGAATCAATCCTGAAAATAATCCTGTGTGGGAGATTTGTTTTTCTTTTTAACAGATATAGAAAGTGAGGCTCCGTGAGGTTAAACCACTTTCTTTTTTTTTTTTTTTAACATCTTATTTATTTGAGAGAGAGAGAGAGAGAGAGAGCACTCGTGAGAGAGCACAAGTGTGGAGAGGGAGAAGCAGGCTGCCCATCAAGCAGGGAGCCCAATGTGGGACATGACCTAAGCTGAAAGCAGTCCCTTAACCGACTGAGCCACCCAGGTTCCCCTAAACCACTTTCTAAAGTCCTGGGACCTGTAAGTACTGAAGCTGGGATTCGAACCCAGGCTGGCCCGGGCTCACTGTCCATCCAGTCCAGTCCACCTTACCAGACGGGCCTGAGCATTACCTCCCCAGTGTTCTACCACCTTCTCAGGCTTCCAGACTTTCATGGAACCAATTCCACAGGGCTCCCTCCCTGTCCCAGCTGCAGCCACTCAAGACACTGGCCTACAGAGCGGCCCTCCCCTGTGAACTTCCCGCTCCTCTCCCTCTGAACAGCCCAGAAGGGCCCGCAGCTCAGCTCAGGTACGTTTTGAATATTTCTTTACCTGATAGTCTCCCAGTGATGTTGTTAACCCTTCACAACACAGGATCTTATTTTAAAAGCGACATTAGCCCATGGTTTTTTAATTTTAGTTTTTATATTTATCAAAATGAAACACGCACATAATTTGGAGAGTCAAATAGTTCTATGAGGGCTGCCTCTCAAATGCTTGTGTTTCTGTTCTGAGTTTTCAGTTTGAAGCATTCACCCTTGAATCCCCACGAGGAAAGAGGAGTGTAGTTCTTTCACCCGCTGCCCAGCCCCCCTTAGACACATGCTCCTTTTCCATTCCACATTCTTTTTTTTTTTTTTAAAGATTTTTTTTTTATTTATTTATAAGACAGAGATAGAGACAGCCAGCGAGAGAGGGAACACAAGCAGGGGGAGCGGGAGAGGAAGAAGCAGGCTCACAGCAGAGGAGCCTGACATGGGGCTCGATCCCATAACGCCGGGATCACGCCCTGAGCCGAAGGCAGACGCTTAACCGCTCTGCCACCCAGGCGCCCCCCATTCCACATTCTTAATATTGTGGTATGTTAATGTAATTCATTCATAATTCAGTATTTACAGTACGAAATATAGATTATAGTTCCAATGGAGCCCTTCAGCAAGTTGTGATTACTTTTCCTTTCCTGGAGTTAGTGACTGTCTTATTTTTTCATTTGCTTTGTTTATTTGATATTAAGCAATCTTTAAAGTTCAAACTCCTTGCCAAAGACCTAAATCCCCTCCACAGGTCTTCTATCCAATTTATCTTTGTGCAGGAGCCGCTCCGGGAGCTCTGCCCAGCGGTGGCCACTGGTAGCCCTCCCTGCATCTCTCTGTGGGCTGTTCAGCTGTCCTGGTAGGGGGGAGGGGGCTGCAGCATCCTGGGGTCCCCTTCACTGCCCTTCCCAGGGGGGATCTCTTGTTTCCTACATCCTTCCTTTATTCTATTCACGAGGAGCTCGTTTTCTAGGACTGACATGAGAAACGGGGCATGCAGCCATGCCTCGCTAACCTCAGTACTTCCAGCACCCTGCATCATAGGTGCCCAATAAATGTTTGTTAAATAATGGAAGGATAAAGGAAGAAAGGAGGACAAGAAATCATCAGCAGAGAAAAAGTTATCACAGGTCTAAGAGATAAAAGGGAAACAGTAACTCCTGACTGCTTGATATTTACATGACTGACCTAAACTTTTAACTTACGGTTTACGTAAGTAATAATGAAAATTCGCAAGAACTCCTGGATCTAGGGGACTCTTATCTTTCCAAAAGGCTGTCTGGTGTGGGGGAAAGCATGTAGGCACTGAATGAGTTACTTAACCTTTCTGTGTCTTGATTTCTTTGTCCATTAAAAAAAGGGGATGATAGTACCTACCCAGGAGAAGTGCCGTGTTGAGTGAGAACGAATAGCTGTTGAGCGCTGTCATATGTCATCCCATTAGAATGACACCTAAATTAAATCATTTGTATGCAAAATACCTACCTCCATGCCTAGCCTTCTGTAGTACAGTTGACCCTGGAATAACGTGGGAGTTAGGGTTGCTTACCCCCCCACACCATCAGAAATCCATGTGTAACTTTTGACTCCCTCCAAATTTAGCTACTAAGAGCCTACTGTTGACCGGAAGCCTTACCATGACATACACTTTTGATTAACACATATTTTGTACATTCCATGTGTTATCTAGTGTATTCCAACACTAAGTTAAACTAGAGAAAAAATGTTATTAAGAAAATCATAAGGAAAGGGCACCTGGGTGGCGCAGTCGGTCAAGCGTCCGACTCTTGATCTCAACTCAGGTCTTGATCTCAGGGTCATGAGTTCAAGCCCCACATTGGCCTCCACACTGGGCATGGAGCCTACTTAAAAAAGAGAGAGAGACAAGGAAAAAAAAAGAAAATCATAAGGAAACTACATTTACAGTACTGTATTTGTTGAAAAAATCTGTGTATAAGTTCACCTTCACAGCTCAGACCCATGTTCAAGGGTTGACTGTACTTGGTAAATGAAAATGATTTCCTTGATTTCCTTCCTTTCTCCTTTTAAGAACTCAGGGTGCTCTGACTTGACAAATACAATAGTATTGATGATGGATGTTGAAAATGGTTATCAACGCTCAGAACTGGGTTCAGCTGTGAGGAGGGTGATAGCAGCGAGGTCCCGTTCTAATGTTGGCTCTCATGGCAACTTGCCGAGTCTCCTTAGGCGAGTTTCTCTCCCTTTTTGAGCCTCGGAGTTTCCTTCAGCAGAATGCAGGGCCATGTGGATGGCGACGAAGGTCCAGCGCCTCACCCCAACTCTGCCAGACTCTAACCTTGTTCTGTGAAATGCCCTTCCCAGAACCGACTCCACCCGGCTGCTCTTAGCACAATTTGACTGCGAGACAGATGCTATCGCTGCCCCTGGCACCGGCCTCATACAGGACTGGAGCCCATGATAGATGTCCTGGGAGGTTGACTGGGGAGAAGAAGCCGTTACATTCTTCTGCAATGTAATGCAAAACAGATCCGGCTTTGGCTCCGGCCAACACCAGGGAAGTGGACTTCCTTGTAAAAGCCACATTGTCAGCGTCAGCCCGGGGTGATTAATGACTCTTTAATCCCAGAGCAGAATACCTGACAAAATGCGCTTGGGCCAAAAAGGCAGAACAAACCTAATTAGCCTGGTCAACCCACTCACAAGGTGTGGGTTGCTAAGGACCCCAACAGCTCGGAAAGGAAACCTCTCTCCCTGCCTCTCCCTTTAGGTCTGTGAAAGAATCAAGTGTCCACAATGGGGAAGGGACTCCATTAAAAGCAGGGGCTGGCCAATGAATAAACATGCAGGTTACCGTGTTGATATTTCACTGAATGCCACTCTGAAGTGGGGTGCTTGGGGCCTCGGAGGCCGGCGCCCCCGGTATTGTACTGGGGGAGGGACTGGCCATTTGAAGTCAAGGTGAGGACATACTGGGGGCAGATGGAACCTGCTTTGTTTGTGAAAGAGTTTTTCTGCTATTTATGCTAATGAGTGGGAAACACTTCTCAAGCATTTCAGATGATTCTGTAATGAGGCCCGGCAGAATGTGCCAACATTGTTGGCCCAGGACAATTTTAAACTCCCACTCGCCACATTAGCAGCCCCTTTCTTTACATGAAGGCCCTTGGAGGGTGAAAGAGGACAATGAAGGAAGAGTGAAAACATCACAAAGAGAGGCTTTTGTTTCCCCTTCCTTTGAACCCTCTCAAAAGCCCGTTTTCAAGGGGTGTGTTGGGCCTGCCTTTCAACGTTACTGAACCCAGAATCCCCTGTTGTTTAGCAACATAGAAAGCTGACCTTAATTGACTCCACTTCTGAGCGGGCTTTGTAAATCACTCTGCCCCAGAGTGAAATTTCCTGACGGGGTCTGTGTGTGATATACACCGTTTGTACACAGGATACCAACATGCCCGTGCAACGCACACGCGCTCTTCGCCTCACAACCTGCTCTGTGGACATTCTTGACTTGACTTCTCCCACGCGGCCTCCCTCCGAGTCAGGAATCACTGGTTCGCATGACACGGCAAAGATGGCGGAGCTTTGGGGAGGTTAGGTGACCCGACCAGAGTCATATGTCAAGGACAGAAAGGAGCTGTGGCTGGAACTGAGATCCCCCCTGCCTTTTCCAGCTCTACCATGGATGTCCCGGGGCGCCACGTCACACGCGCGTGTGTGTGGGTGTGTGGGTGAGGGTGTGTGTGTCCGAGAGACATCTTCAGAGAGGAATTTGTTGGAAATGTTATTTTTTAGGGCCTGAAGGGCGCTGCTAGATTATGGTGACATTTTGGATTTCCTCCCGAATGGTTGGTCATGATAGCATTTCATTCGGTCAAGACTTCTCCTTTCACTGGACTCTAGCTGTGATCCGTGGATTCATCTGCACTCCTTCCTTCCTGGCTCCCAAGTCACCCAGCGGTGGGCACGTGGCTGTTGAACGGCGCCATACTGGATACTCCATCTTCCCTATGGGGAGCGCCTCCCCTGAGCCTTCTCAGTTCCAGGGGCGTCGTGAGGAAGGGGGTCCACCCTGGCACTCATCTATAAGTTTGGCTGCCCTTCAGGCCTGAGAGACACGGGTATACCCTCAGAGCCTCTAGATTGGTAACAATCAAAGCTGACTTTGATTTCCGACCAGGGCTGGTGTCTGGGGCACGTGATCCGCACAGTGGCGGCAGACTCTGGGCTCCACAGGGCGTGGTTAAATGCTGTGCTGTCACTACCTTGATGTTCTTCATACTTTCATGTTTGAACTTCTGTTTTATAAGTGAAGTCCAGTAAAATGCGGGAGCAGGGGTGCTACGTGCCCTATGCCTGTCCACACGGTTCCTTGCTGCCCCGTTGCTCGGCGCCTTCTCCATGCACTCCCTGCGGGAGTTCAGTGAAAGCCACAGCAAGCTAAGTGCCCTGTGTCGCCACTGCCTGGGGCGCCCATGGCCCGGAGAGGCTGTGCTTTCTGTTCAAACCAGAATGGAAGGATGCCAGAAGGCGGCAATGGCTGCTAAGAAACACGATGGACCGGAGAGCCCCATCACACCGTTCCTGCTCATGTGACTGCCCCCTATGAGCCAGTCAGGCCGTGAGGGAACAAAAGGGGGAGAGAAGAGGATGTCTGTCTTCCCGGCAGCCTCTGCGGTGAACCAAAGGCGGAGAAGGATGGGAGAATATGTGTGTACTACGCAGTAGCATAAAAACAGTTGAGTGAGCATTGAGCGGCACTTCCACTGTTCTGGAAAGAGCTGCACACATATGCATGTATGGGCTACGAAGCCCAAGTTCTACATTTTGGCGACCCTGCCTCGGGGTTAGATGCTCGTGCATTTACACTGAAATCTGGCATTGTACAATCTGTAGAGGGATGGTAAGCCTCATGCAAATGCTGTAAATTTGATTTCTCTCTACTTAAAATGGCATTAAATAACAAATAAAACCCACCACGACAAGTCGAGAGAGAGACCACAGAAGGAAGGGAAGAGCTTTACATTCCGGCACATTTAATGGCACTTTTTTCCTGCTTTTTGGACCAGATGCCCAACGCTTTTGTTTTACACGGGTCCTGCATTATGTAGTTAGCCCTGTTCTGGCAGAAGACACATAGAAATGAATATATGTGTTTAAAAATAATCTTCTGTGATCACAGATGTCGTGATTAACTCAAAAAGGACCTGATCTGTGAATGGTACTGATCTTTGGGTCTCCCTTGGGTGCTGGAGGGGCTGGTGCAAGGTGCTGCATTGCTCTGTGGGCAAAGGGTAGCTGGTGGAAACCACGTGGACCTATTACCTAAGTAAATACGGATGAGTCCCTTATCTCGAGGCCTCTTTTCTCTTAATCTGCAAAATGGAGATAAAACATGCCTTGCCCATTTTGTCTGAAGTTCCAGCAAAAAAAAAAAAAAGGATATAAAGATGTTTTGAAAAATGTAAAATGTTGTGCATGTCCAAAGGACTTTATAACTTTTAGTATTACTAAAAAATCACAAAGCAAGAATCATGAACATTGCTCTTTGTTCCCTCTGATTTGCAAATTAATTTTAAATGACTTTCCACCAAATTTGCATAAATCCAATGTCTTTTTTTTCTTTTACAGAAATCTGTTAATAACTGTTTGGAAGATAGTATGGAACTTTAATATATTCATAACTTTTTCTTCCTCCTTGTAATATATACATTGATGTTTTTATCGTTTTTTTTTAAGATTTTTAAAATTATTATTATTTATTTATCTGACACAGAGAGAGACACCCAGCAAGAGAGCAAGCAGGGGGAGTGGGAGAGGAAGAAGCAGGCTTCCAGGGGAGGAGCCTGATGTGGGGCTCGATCCCATAACGCCAGGATCACACCCTGAGCCAAAGGCAGATGCTTAACCACTGAGCCACCCAGGTGCCCCTACATAGATGTTTTTAAAGGCCAGAGTGGTTTGGCCAAAGTAAGGAAGCTTTATTCCATGCAAAAAAGCAAAACATAAAGTAGTGTATACAGTATTCTATAATTACGCAGTTGTCAAATCTGTGCATAGAAAAATGAATGGAAATAACCCCAAAGCCTAATAATTAAAAAAATAAACAACCTCTCACAGACGATAAATGAGCCCAAATCACATAAGGCCCTATCATAGTGTGGTCTACTGTTTTTATCACACGGTTTAGATAACTTTTGGATTAAAATATGTTTCTCCAAATGTAACAGCTGTTCACAGGCAAAGTCTGATAGATTAACCTGCTGGGACTACAGAAATGTGCTAATCTTATCCCTCCAATAACAGCATTATAAATAGGTCTCCGTCATATAGTAAGAATTTTACAATAAATAGCAGACTGATATAGCAGAAGAATGAACTTACTGGAAGGAAAACATTTTTGCTCTAGGACATTGGGAATGTTACTTCTCTCAACATGGGCCTCAGTTTCCCCATCTGTCCCGGGGATAGAGTGGACACTAAACTCTAAAGGGACATCCAGCACCAGTATTCTGTGCTTTGATGGCCATGATGTGACCTTCAAAGCTTTAGTGCCAAAGTCATGCTTGGAACCACCTGAAGTGAGGCCATGGCAGCAGCTGGCATAGATGGGTTCTGTGTCCCAAGGTGATACAGCCGATCTGGGTTCTCAAATACCAGTTTCAAGTCCAGATCTAATCTGTCCCTTGGCCTGATGCACTCTTCTCTGGATGGGACTCAACCTCCAGGAGTGGGAGGCTTTTCCCAGCACTGAGAGGAGTGCATTCAGCTTTCGCTCCTAAGGCTGTCTGACCGCGTCCCCAGCATACCCCCACAGCAGCTGCCCCGTAAGTGTTTGTTCAACATTGAGCTATGGTTTCATAATTAATTACTCATTTTATTTCTCCTTTCAGACTACAAGCGCTCCAAAGTCAGAGGCTCAGCAAATTCAAATTCATCCCTCTTTCCCGTAGCACCTTGTGCATGCACGGGACCTAGCTCATAGTGAGAGCCCTACAGATAGGAATTCAAACGTTTTAAGTAAACTCGAGTGATGACCACTGCCCATTTGGTTGAAATAGGTATTCTTGCTCATGAAGGACCCCAAGCTGCCCTGGATAGGTCCTGGTATCTGCCTCCTGCTCACCGGTGGGAGGAATGGGGACACAACTTGTGCTTTTCTGGGGGGACGCAGACAGCCAGCAACTAAATCCCCAAACTCTTGCTTGTCTTGACTAAAGACCGCGCTTCTCATGACCTCGGGCTTTTCTTGCTTTGCAGTCTTGTTCGAAATGGCATTTGGGATATACACTCCCCAGCAATGAAAAATCGTGTGAGGCTGTTCATAGCAGCTGTGTTCATAATAGCCTCAAACCAGAAACAAGCCAAATGTCCACTGGCAGGGGAATGGGCAAACAAAATTCATTATGGTCTTACTAGAAAATACTACTCAGCAATAAAAAGGAGCGAACTACATGGATGAATCTTAAAAGCATGCTAAGTGAACGAAGCCAGATGCAAAAGAGTCCATACTGAATGCTTTTATTTAAATGCAGTTCTAGAACAGACCAACTTCATGGAGAGTGATAGAAATAGGAACAGTGCTTGCCTGGAGGTGGAGGGGGGTGGTTTGCCCGGAAAGAGGACGCAAGGGAAGTTTCTGGGTTGATGGAAATGTTCTGTATCTTGACCGGGGTGGTGGTTACATAGGTTACACTTGTCAAAACTCATTGAACAGTGTGCTTAAAAATCTCTACATCGCATTGTTTGTTCAATTAATCCTCGATTAAAACCCCCCTGCAATATTTGGAGCTGAAGCGTCCCAGCTTTTCCGTGGCTGGCTGGCTGTCTCCCGGCTCAGACACGGGGAAGGAAGCCGCGATTCCTGCAGCTGTGGCCACCCCACAGATCTCCTCACATCCGCCCCAGGCGGCTCCAGCACGTGGCCCATTTCTCATCTAGGCACTTTGCTGGCACTTTGTGAATGCCTGTCTCTCCCTGGGTTCTCTCGGGGCCCACGGAAAACTCCCATCCTTCTTCCCCTAAGCACTTCTTCAGATCCCCAGCTCTCTCTGTGTTTTCTCTTCTCTAGGCTAATCCCCAGTTTTTCCATCCATGCTTCATTGAACGTGGTTTCCAAACCTTTCCTCGTTGTAGGTCCCTCCCCTGGACACGTTCCAGCTGCCCCAGGCCCATTTCAACGATTCTCTGAACACTTTGGCAGGCAAACTCGACTTCTCCCTCCAAAGTGATTTCAGAGGAGGAGGCGGGCTGTGAGCCATTGTCAGAAGGAGCCAACAGGTTAAACTTTTTTTTAAAGGGGGAAGAGAAATGAAAATGTGGTGGGAATCCCGCAAAGGCCCCTGTGAATGACTGACACACATTTAAGCAGACACGTAGTTGTGCGATGCCAGGGGGCTGATCCATTAATAGATATAATTTGTAGGCTCCCGAGGAGAGGTTAAAGAGGAGAGCACAGATTCCTTTGAGCCGACTTGGGGCTCCATGTCATCTGTTCCAGCCTTAATCAAGTTATCATACCAACCGGGTGTCTCCTGGACCCCAGCTCCCTGTCTGAAAGAGGAAAAATTTTGCAGACAAATTTCTAGCAGCCGGAAGTCGGTGCTCTCCTGCGAGGTCTGATAAAAAGTACCTGTAACCTCTCCAGGCCTCCCTCCTGCTCCTGCTGGGAGTTCAGTTCAAGTGGCTCCCTTATTTGATTACGCCTCTCCGGCCTTTTCTGGTGCAGGTTTCCAACCCACGGCCGTGCCCACCAGCTCCCTACGAAGCAGAAAACATTAAAGTTACTCTTTTGTGAAATTATGGGGAAGCTGAGTGGGCCAAGCGCTCACGTAGGGGTGTGTGTGTATGTGTGTGTGCATGCATGCGTGCAAGGAGGCACACACATGTGTGTAAAGAGAGGAATGCTGTCTGTGAGCAAATGAAGCATTGATTTATATTTGCTTCCTTTAGTCACAGAACAACTGAGTGGCATCTCTTAAGTTCTCGCGATAAAAAAAAAAGGAGGTAGAGAAAAAAAGACTTCTGCTTAAGCCCTATAGATCGTTATTATTTTTTCAGTGTTTGTGAAAGCTTTATAACATGCATAATGTGCAAGCAATGGACCAAATTCTATTACTGATTTCTTTGCTTCGTGACTATATAATTCAAATTATTGTGCTATATAGTATTTTATAATGAGGGTACAAATTCTGATGCCCTTTGTAAATATTTTTTTTAAAGATTTTATTGAATGATTGATTGATTTGAGAGAAAGAGGGGGGAGGGGCAGAAAGAGAAGGAGAGGCAAACTCCCCGCTGAGCAGAGAGCCCAACTACTGGACCCCTGATCATGACCTGAGCTGAAGGAAGCCCCTTAAGCACTGAGCCACCCAGGCGCCCCTCTTTGTGACTGTTTCCATGTGAAGATACTACTGAACTTTCTTCCATGTGGTGGTCAGTTTGCGCCTGTCCATCTCTCCTAAGCATTACTTTAGGAGTGGAGAAAGAGAATGGAGGGGATATGTGTTGTAAGCATGTGTCTACTCTGTATTGCAGGTTTTCTTTTATTGGTTTCCTTTAAAAAAAAAACAAGGACGTTTATTTTCCCACTCAATCACCAAAAAACAAAAAACCGAAAAATTTTACACAGCGTTATTTTGGAATCATTTCAGGAAATCTTAACCTAATCAAGGAGAATAATGGTAATGTCATTTCATCTGCAGGTGCCCCAGACTCCTGAGAATCCCACCTAAGCCCTGGGGCATTTTCAGATCAGCCTGGGGCTTTGGGAAGACTGGCGGTGGAGAGGAGGTGGTGGTGCTGAAAAGTCAAGATGAAATTGGACTTGTCCCCAGCGAGTGAGGACCGCGCTGAACTAGGTAAGCAATGGACCTATCATTCATCGGTTCATTGCCCAGGGGGATAAAAGGAAACACACCCTCCGAACTCAAGATGCCTATTGATTTATCCCCTTTAACAGACCAGACGCTTGGGAAGCCAATGTCTTGGGGCTTGCTGGCTGGTGGTGGTTGGGGAGAGAACCGGGGTGCCCGCGGAGCGACCTTCCCAGCCTCTGCCGGGATGCCACCGGTTAAGCGACCTGGCTGCGCGGAGGGGCGGCGCCCCGGGCTGCCGTCGGGGAAATAAACTTGATTTTCTGAATTCTTTGGCAGCTGATGGCAAAGGGCCAGGTACGGTGGCGCCGCGGCGGGGGTTGGGGGGAGTTTTGCGCAAGGCGTCCACGGGCCACGGAAAAGTGGGCCCAGACCCACGCTGCCCACCTGCGACCCGGGGGGGTCCCGCCACTGCTGGGGGGACGGGGTGGGGGGCGGCGAGCCAAGGCCAGCCATTCACTGTGGGCCAGGAGAGCGCTGGGCGCAGGGCCCTTGTGCAGGGCCCGCCTCCTGAAGGAGAGGGGCGCCTCAGGCTCTCCTAGCGCTGGAAGTCCCAGGGCCTCTGCGGGGCTCACAAGCAGCAGGGGACTTCTAGAGCTTAAGCCAGTTCATCAAGAAAGGTGCACAAGTCCCTTGTCTCATTCAGCCTTTTGCTTGGGTTTTGGAGGCATCACCAGAAATTCCCCCAGGCTCTATGAACTGCTCCCCGCCCTCCCCCAGGCCTGTCTGTAGGAGATTCTAGCTGGGCATTGCATGGGTCCTGCCCACCTGTCCTGTCTGGGGTGTCCCTGAAGGGCGGTGGTGGGTCTCACGCTTCCTTGGGCGACACAGCAGAAGCCCTAGGGGAGACTCCAGGGGGAAGTGTAGCTGCGGGGCCTCTCAGGGCAGGGATCATTGCTTCACTCAGTCATTCAGAAACATTTCCTGAGCTCCCCCAAGCCCGGTGCCCTCTCAGAATGTGTGCCCCTCCTCAGGCCCCGGTCCCGTCTTGCTCCCTGTTCTCCCGCAGGGGCAGCACCTGTCAGACTCCCCTGGAACCCAGAGCATCGGGCTACTTCCCAGCACCAAAGGCTCTTGCAGTACAAGTACAGGCTGGGCCCTCCTCATACTAGACGTGTGTGGGCCATATTTCCTCAGCAGCGCTCTGGAGCGTTCCAAACAGCCACCAACCACCTCAGACACTAGCCAAACTTTGCTCCTGTTCCTTTCCTGTCCAGAATGAGGCAGCTCGTAGTGTTGATTTTATTTATAGAGGATGTCAGGATTCCAGAAAAGCAGGCTTGGAAAGGAACAAAATGTGGCAGATAACATACAGCTTGCTAGTGCTCTTTCACACTCCGAGCAAATCTGTACATAAAATGAAGCCCAATATCTTTAGCTGCTATTAAAATACAAGCAGCCCTATTTTTTTAGTGCAAAATGGGGGTCTCCTGCTAGACTAATTCTTCCTCAGGCTTCATTCACTTTGGCAGATTTTTCTACTTGACCCTCTCTTTCAGAACCAGCGCTAACAAATGATGATACGGAAGCCGCTCGCTTCATGTCCTTAGAATCTCTCAGAGGAGTCCGCTTTTCTGCTGGAGCCATTTTATTTCAGGTTGATCCCTAATTAAATTCAGTGTAATGAAAGACTCGTGTGTGAACGTGGACGTGTGTGTGTGTGTGTGTGTGTGTGTGAGAGAGAGAGAGAGAGAGAGAGAGAGGGAGAGAGAGAGAGAGAGAGTATGGTGTTTGCAATCAGCAGGAAGAAGCCTGGAAATGAGGCCTGATTAAATGAGAATCTAAATATAGAACAGGTACCCTAGGAGTTCTAGAAAGATAAATTATTCTTAGCCTTATACAGTGACAGCAGCTTACAATGTGTTTGTCTATGTCATAATGGCGTAGTTTTATTTATGTGTGTAATGCTGATAACATAAGAATATAATTATCCCACTCACAGGATGTCAGCTCCCAACTGCTTCATTGTGTTAGCTATCTATTACCATGTAAGAAATTACCACAAGCTTAGTGGCTTCAAACAACACACGCTTATTATCTCACGGTTTCTGTGAGTCTGGGGTCCAGGCACAGCTGAGCCAGGCCCCCTGTTTTAGAGTCTCTCACTAGGCTCTAATCCAGGTATTAGCTGGGGATGAGGTCTCATTCGAAGCTGGATGGGGGAAGGATCCACTTCCAAGCTCATGGGGGTGTTGACAAGATTCAGTTCCTTGAGGGTTTTTGGATTGAGGGCTCCTTGCGGGCTACCAGCCAGAGGTCAGCCTCAGTTCCTTGCCACGGGGACCTCTCTCTATGGCAGCTTATTGTATCAAAGCCAGCAAGGGAGACAGTCCTCAGACACTCTGCTAGTACGGTGAGCGTTACCGTCTTATGTAATATGGTCATGGGAGTGACATCCCACTGCCTTTGCCAGATTTTATTGATAGAAATCAGTCCCAGGGGCGCCTGGGTGGCTCAGTCATTAAGCATCTGCCTTCGGCTCAGGGCGTGATCCCGGAGTCCTGGGATCGAGCCCCACATCGGGCTCCTCCGCTGGGAGCCTGCTTCTTCCTCTCCTGCCCGCCCTGCCTATGTTCCCTCTCTCGCTGGCTGTCACTCTCTCTGTCAAATAAATAAATAAAATCTTAAAAAAAAAAAAAAGAAATCAGTCCCAGGTGCTGCTCCCACTTGATAGGCAGGGATACCAGGAGGCAGGGGCCATCCGGACCACCACAGGGTCTGTGCGTCATGTTCATTTCACCCACGAGTAAACTGAGGACCTGAGATGGATGTGCCCTGGTCACAATCTCAGTGAGTTAATTTAGGTGATTAGACTCTCATCTCAGCCTTTTATTCTGTCTGCGTTCTTACCCTCCTTGCATACTTCCATAATACAAGCTTAAAATGGAAAGCAGGTCACGGTCTCTGCGTAGCTGTCTTTACTGCCAGGTTAACTCTGCCTGCCCCATAATCACTGGGGTCCATTGCTAAGGAACTCAAGGAACCACAATCCCCTGTCCCCCACAAAATATTCTTAAACCAAAATGATAGAAAGGGTCCCCTTTTTCAGATCAATGAAATGAGACAATTTTAAAGAATCTCAAGGTATCTTAATCCTCACCCCCACCCTGCCATAACTGCTTGTAACAGATGAGAAAACTGAGGTCTAGGAGAGAGAAGTGATTTATTCGAGCTCACACTGACAGGGCACGGTTCTCTAGAACACATTTAAAGCAAGCATGGGGAATGTATTGGCTCGAGCATAACCGTAGGAAGGGCTGGCTCTCCCTGACAGCCTGCAACTCAGGACCCTCAGCCCCACCCAGGCCCTGAGACCAGGAGGAAAACAGCCAAATAAACAATAGATCTAATGCCAACAGGCCGTGTTGCTTTTGGAGGGAAAGAGCTACTCATAAATTCTAGACAAATAAAAGCTGCTTAAATAGTTAATTCGGTAGGGACCACGCATCACTGACCTATACCACACAGTGTCGTGGGACCGTAGCTTTGACTCTGTCGTACCTGTGAGATTACAATCCCACCTCGAGAAATGGGAGTTCAGTCTAGTTTGACACAAAGTGTGTGTGTGTGTTTCTTTTGTTTCTGGGGCCGCCAAGACTTTGTCTCATCTCCTCTCTGTACTAGAAAGAAAAAGTATTTTCTGACCTCCAGTCACTGCATTTGGCCAAACAATCTCCCAGCAAAGTTATGAACAAAATTTCCTCCTCCCCTTGTGTTCTTATGAAGGAGGCCTCCGGCCGCATTTGCCTTCCATTGCTGAAAGAATAATCGAAGGAACAAATGAAACAGGAAATAATGAGTTCTGTGCCCGTTCCTGTTGAATTTGCGAGTTCTGGGTTATCTCTTTGCTGGCTTTGAAGAGCCCAAATCACTCGGTGTCAGAGGAGTCCAGCGAGAACGAGGGGGTTGCTCTTAGCTGGAGCTAACTGAATCGTTCGGATCCTGGGCTGCCTTAGTTTTCTCTCCTGGGCCCAAAGGGACGTGCTGAAGTCACTTGTTTTCCATTAGAAATCAAAACTATGGGGCGCCTGGGTGGCACAGCGGTTAAGCGTCTGCCTTCACGCTCAGGGCGTGATCCCAACGTTATGGGTTCGAGCCCCACATCAGGCTCCTCTGCTATGAGCCTGCTTCTTCTTCTCCCACTCCCCCTGCTTGTTGTTCCCTCTCTCGCTAGCTGTCTCTATCTCTGTCAAATAAATAAATAAAATATTTAAAAAAAAAAAAAAGAAAAGAAAGAAATCAAAACTATACTTCAAATCATTTGGGAAAAAATAAGGAAAGAACATTTATTTTAGCAATAAGATGATCTCTTCTAGGATGCATTCCTAATTCAATAGAAATGTTTCTATTTGAAATAAAGTCTACATGAGTATTAGAATACTGGGGATTGATTTTCAGGGTGCTTTGTGCTTGCTGACCTTACCATTTTCCAAGTGTGGACTGCCANCTGTGAAGCCGCCCAGCCCCCAGATGTTCTCTGGATGCACAGAGGTGGCTGCTTCCCTCTTAGGATTCTCACAGCCCTCCTTCAGGGTGCTTGCTGGACATTGACAGCTTTGCCCCGGGAGACTGTGGTGAACAGGATGGCAGGATCTCACTTCAGTCATTTTTTCCTTGTTTCTTTTTCTAAAAGGTTGTATTTATTTGACAGAAACAGACAAGAGAGTGAGAGAGCACAAGAAAGAGGAGCCGCAGGCAGAGGGAGAGGGAGAAGCAGGCTCTCCGCTGAGCAAGGAGCCCAATGCGGGGCTCGATCCCAGGATCCCGGGATCATGACCTGAGCCAAAGGCAGACACTTACCCAACTGAGCCACCCTGGTGCCCCTGTCCCATATTCCTAATCGTTCCCTACATTTATTGAACACTCAGTGTGTCCAGACAGTATGCTAGGGATTTTACCTAGACCATCACACAGTCCCTTTGAGGTAGGTCCTATTATGCTCTTTTTACAGATAAGAAAACTGAGGCACAGCGTTCAAGTCAGTTGCCCTCAGGCTCCTGGCTAGTGACAGAGCCAAGTGTTAAGTCCAAGCTGTCTGCCTCCAGAGCCCAGCTGGCAACCTCGGAAGAATCGCAGAAGCTTTGTCCCAGGTATACATTGGCTGTAATTGAGCATTGATGACGCCCTGGTTCCTGTCCTCGTGCTTCAGATACATAGATGAAAGAGACCGGGTCCCTGCCCTTGATGTTCTCTAAGGACGGGTGGGGTCGGAGCTCAGACAAGCACACAGATTGTTGTACTACCAGGTGAAATGAAAGTCATAAAGAAGCACATGCTATGGGGAGGGAGCCTAGACCCTCTGGGGGATGGATCAGGAGAGGCTTCTTGTAGGAGGTGGCCTGGGAGGTGAGTCTGCAAGGATGGGGAGGATATAAACAGGTCTGCAGAGACGGGTCTGGACAGCGGCTGTGCGGGAGAGAAGCAGTGGGGGGCGGGGAGCAGCGGGAAAGGAGGCCGGCCGGGAGGTGAGGTTGGGCAGAGCACAGAGCCCCCCACTCCCCCGCCATCTGCCTTGAGGGTGCCGCCAATCTGGTGAGCAGAGCCAGGGGCTATTTTAACGGAGCTCCGAGAACCTGCCGTCCAGATGGAGCAAAGCGCTGCCTGGTGGGTCTGCCACTTCCACCGCTAGTGCAATGTCTGAACTGAGCGACTTCCAAACTTGCCCTTCTTTCCGAAGTTTCTGCCTTCACGGTTTCTTGTGATAGTTCTCTATCAGGCTCCCACATCCCCGACCACCTCCATTCCCTTCTAACGTTGATTTGAGAGATTCCGGGGAAATTTCTTCTCACCCTTCATGTACGTGAAAGTGGTCAGCCGCTTGTCTGTCAGTCTTGCCGGCCGGAGCCCCCCCGGCCCCCGTCTGCAGTCATCCGCTCAGCTCCCTTTATGTGCACCTCTGCTTCCCCACTAGCGCCCAGCCATGGAGCCCCAAGTTTTAAATATCACACACGTGGTCCTTTTGGCCTCTCTCAGCCTACAGTGAGCGTTATTAAAATCCCATTGTCTATAAAGTGGGTAGAAACTCACTCATGAGAATCTACTTAATGGCTTTGCAATGAAGCACTGCCCCAGGGTTCAACCTACAAGGTGTTCATGGGAGGGGTTCAAGTGTACCAGTCCCGTGACAGGTTGTCGTCCACCTGTGTCCAGGGGTTGGGTTGGCCGTCCGGCGAGGAGACTGGGTGCCTTCTTTCCTTCCCTGTGTTACTAGCTGGGGTGCTTCCAAACCCACTGGAGTCACTCTGGTCACAGCTCAGGAATTCGGTGCACCAACTTCTCCTCTCCGCCCTGTGGCTTCTGCTCACTCATGCCTTCTACTCCCCGAGGCTTAAGGAGATGGTACGGCAATCCAAAACATTCTTTGAAGGGGGTGCCTTACTTATTCATCTTTGGCACCACTTAGCCTGGCGCCCCGCACAGAGACGTTAGTCACTAAGTGTTTATTCACTTGCTTCTTTCCAGTTCACTGGGCTTCAGGGACATCTATTCGGCAGCAACTCCTCTGGTCACCTCACCCCTGAGAGCGGTCCCAGGCATCCTGGCGCCCTTCACCGGGCTTTGTAGGTCTTGTTCCCTGACCCTGTGACCATGTGCTGAGCTCCATGCTGAACCTCCTCGTACTTATCACCTCCTTCTAAAGCGATGAAGCCTACAGCTTGACTCTCAAAATGGAGACGATGGCTTTTAAATACTTTTTAAACTCCAAAGCACTGTGCAAATATAGGGAGTATAGTGAGTATATGATGAGTTTTCTGTCAAGGACCACAGTGGTTAAGAGTCATGGTGGGAAGGTGGGATAAGGAACGACTTGAAAGTACACAGACAAAGCAAATGACAGGGAACCGAGTGCCGCAATCTTTGGAGAATAATCATCTTCTTGCTTAACAAATGTTGATGAGATCTATCTTGTGTATTTTGGGTTGGAAAACAAAATGGATTTCTTCCCATGGTATATTTATGATTTCATTCTAGCTACATCCAAAAACTATTTGAGAAACATACAATAAATCATCAACCAGGAAAAGAGAAAAAATTAATCTATTGACCCCAGCTTTAATATGGCATAATTTGTAAAATGAAGGGGTTGGAATTAGATAATCTGTAAAGTCTCTCCTGGCACTGGTAGTCCATGGTTTATTGAGAACAGATCATTCTCTTTGATTTATTATAGGACTGAGATCCCTTTCCATGTGTCTTTTCTTGGCCTGCATCTTGTTATTTGCCATTCTTTGTTGAAGTATAGTTGTCCCCAACTGGACCACGAGCCCTCCCAGGTGAGGACTGTGTTTTGTTCCACTTTGTGCCATCCTAACACAGGACCCGGCACGTAACAGATGCTCAACGAGTATTGTCTCGTGATGAGGTCAGAGATACTGAAGACAGGTGAGCAGACGTGGGGCTAATGAATGAAACTGAACACTCCGGTATGTGGAAAGGACTATTAATGGGAGAAAAAGACTTCACATAACTTGTCTGAAAACATTCTTCAGGTCCTTTCTCATGTCATCAGAGGTTGTTGAATAAGGTAAGGCTGAAAGGATAGCATATCTGTATTGTACATGGTATTTTCAGTTTGCATGAGTTTTCTGGCTTCTTTTAGATTTAGCTGGTGTCTGTCTGACACTTTAATATCAGAAGATGCTTCGCAGGCTTCTTATGAAGAAAATCCTGCCATCTACACCTAGTTGCTTATTCAGGGGTACCCGGTACTGTGGTTAGTGGTTCCTCATTCCATCTGAGCTAAGGTGATGGTCAAGACATCATTTTTTAGGGGCACCTGGGTGGCTCAAATGGTTAAGCGTCTGCCTTTGGCTCAGGTCACGATCCCAGGGTCCTGGGATGGAGCCTCAAGTCGGACTCGCTGCTCGTTGGGGAGCCTGCTTCTCCCTCTCCCTCTGCTGTTCCCCCTGCTTGTGCTCTCTCGCTTTCTCTGTCAAATAAATAAGTAAAATCTTAAAAAAAAAAAAAAGACATCATTTTTTTAAAAGATTATTTATTTATTTATTTATTCAACAGAGACAGAGACAGCCAGTGAAGAGAGGGAACACAAGCAGGGGTAAAATCTTAAAAAAAAAAAAAAAGACATCATTTTTTAAAAAGATTATTTATTTATTTATTTATTCAACAGAGACAGAGACAGCCAGTGAAGAGAGGGAACACAAGCAGGGGGAGTGGGAGAGGAAGAAGCAGGCTCCTAGCGGAGGAGCCTGATGTGGGGCTCGATCCCATAACACCGGGATCACGCCCTGAGCCGAAGGCAGACGCCTAACCGCTGTGCCACCCAGGCGCCCCAAAAAGACATAATTTTTTAAGTGAAAATCCACTCCTGCATCTAGATGTTTGCCTTTGAAGAATCAATATCCTGATCCTCGGTAACATATAAATATCAAGGCCCTTATCATGGGATCCATTACCTGGAGGGGATCCAAGAGTATCCTGAAAGTAGATGTGAAAATATTGAGACTGCGCCAAGACTGCTGAGCTGGGGGGCTGCCTGAATTATCTCCGTCTCATCAGAATGACTGCCATGGCCTTAGTTTGGTCACTGCTTTCTTTTTTTTCTTTTCTTTTTTTTTTTTTTTAAGGGCAGTTTCCATAACTGTTGCATTTACTTTCCCCTGTGAAACATTAATTTCATAAATAGGGTCATTCAAGTGGGAAAGGTTGTTGGAGGATGCTACCGTTTCAGTAACAGCCAGCATGGCATCTCATGCATCAAAGTTGCTGGGTCTCATCTCCTTCAGGCCTGGAAAGGGTCCTAGACAGCTAGGTTTCAAGGTCTGCTGGCTGCTGGAGTCCTAGTCAAGGAGGTTCCACTGCTGAACAGAGTCAGTGGGCAGAACGTACTCTGTAAACCCAAGTCAAGAGTCTGGAAAACGGCTGGACAAGTGTTATGCCTTGCTTGGCTGAGCAGATAGAATGAGAAGAAAAAATAAATAAAGAGGAAGACTGAAGTAATTCAAAAAAGTAAAATTCAGGGGTAGGTTAATAGAGGGGAACTATTTTACTGGCCTAAAATTGAAGAAAGGTGGAATTGAGTGTATAGGGACTTGTGTAAATGAGTTCCATCCTTTGGTTATATAAATAGGGAAGCTGAGGCTCAGAGAAGGGCCAGGACTACCCAAGATCACCCAGCTAGTTAGAGACACACCTGGAACTGGAAGCCAGGTCTCCTGACTCTAGTGCTGGTAACAGCACCCCGTAAAGTTAGCCAAAACTTGTTTCACTAAGATCGTCTATGTTTGTTTAATAGAGCCAGAGAGAGAAGAAAAAACAATTTAATTACTTATGAATCACCAATTCTATTGGCCCTGAATTCCTTCTTCTCTTTCTTCCTAATAAGAGAGTTTATTAAGGTTCACTTGCCCTCCCAAGCTCTCCCTGCTGCTTTGAGTCTTGCAAGAAGAAACTGCAGCCTTGTACTTTGTCTCATGGGAGGAGCCTGTAAAAAACACCCACATGAGGGCTCACCAGGGCAGCCCCTCAGAGAATAAGATCTTATCCAGATCTGTTGTTTCTTTTCTAGTCTTTATTTTCTTTAAAGATTTTATTTATTTATTTGAGAGAGAGAGAGCGCGAGCGTGCTCCTGAGAGAGCAGGAGCAGGGGGAGGGACAGAGGGAGAGGGAGAAGGAGACTCCCCACTGAGCAGGGAGCCCAAAGTGGGGCTCCATCCCAGGACCCCAAGATCATGACCTGAGCAGAAGGCAGATGCTCAATCGACTGAGGCACCCAGGTGCCCTCTTTGCCAGTCTTTAAACGTAGGACAATTCAAACATTTCTTCGGCAGCATAGGCCTCCTTATCTGACAGCGTGGCAGGTCTCATTCCCCCTCCCTCCGCCGCCCCCAGCAGACGCACACATCTGGGATTTCCCTGTGCCTGGAGGCTCTTCCTTTCCAATCCAAACAGCTGGGGCATAATCCCATCAACTCGGCTGCTTCCAGGAAGGTTAGTGCAGCCAGCCCAGTGCAGAGAGCCAGGATATCAACTCCTGCATGTCACCGGGGACAGCGGACAAAGCTGGAGAGGAACCCAGGTCAGCTTTTGAAGGTTTTAAATGCTTGATAAAAGTATTTTTTCCTGATCCTATAGGCTGTGGGATGGTCAGAGGAAGTCTTTAAAGGGGAAATACCATGATCAGATTTAGTGTTTGGAGAAGACTGTGGCTGAGCTGTGCAGGACTGGGGGAGTAGCGCTGAGCTCGGAAGCAGGGACACCCATCCTCAGAGGGACAGGTGCTGTGGCTTGACCTTGACAGCTCCAATAAGGATAAAAAGGAGATGGGGGCAGTGGGAAAAGAAAGAAAGGGAGGTTTGGAAGGATCTGCCTATGGTGAAGTAAGAGTGGAAGGGGCCACAGAGCTGGGGGGGGGCGGGTAAGGGAGGCAGGGAAGGTGGAGAGATTGAGGAAAATGAGATTTCCGACAGGGGAGCTTCAGCACGTCTAGGGGAGGATGGGGGGATGTGTGCGGAGAGGAGCCACGGGTGGGGGGCAGTGGGGAAGAGGGCATGACAGTTCGGCTTGCAGTGCCTTGAGTTAAAGAGCACGTAGAAATGTGGGTGGGCATGCCCTCCAGGGAGTTGAAACGCAGGTCTGGAATGAGGGAGAAACCACAGCCGAGCCTGCCTGTGGACTTGAAGCCAGATGGTGACAGAGCCACGGGTGTGAGGCTCAGATGAATTTACGCCCAAACGGAGTCCAACACCCTAACCGCCGTGTCGGCCTCCTGCACGCTGTCGCTGTACTCATCTTTCTAAAGCACAGCTCAGACCCGGTCACCCTACCGGTGTGCACACCCTTCAGTGGCTTTTTAAATGCAGCAAAAGGTTTCCTTCAAGGTCTTTCACGACCTGGCCTCACCCTGCTGTTCTAGAATCGCTTCCAATTTAAATGAAACTTCCTTTCTTAAATGTGCTCTGTTTCTCACCATCCTTCTCTTTGTCTGCTTGGAATGCCTTTTCCAGCTCTCATTGAAATCGTATCCATTCTTCAAAGAATCAGACAAAGTATTTCCTGGTCACCCCCATAAGTGGTATTTGGTGTTCTTATGCCTCTTAGTTTGAACCGTGATCATACTTTTGTTCTAGGACACCCCTCCACCCACCACCACCACTTGCGACCCTCCCCTGTCCCCAGCAATCCCATACTGTGTGCCTCAAGGAAGGGACACACATGCAGAGTGCAGATCTTGGCTTTTGAGTTTCAAAAGGTGAGAACGTGATGCTAAAAGAGCCTGGACTTTTGAGTTTGCTTTTGGTATGATAAAGAACCAGTTTGAAAGACTAGATGAAAAACTGGGCTCCCTTGCCCCCAGGTTAGATAAAGATTCTCTGGACTGTGGGGAGAGGGGAGCTGGAGGGAACATGAGGAGGGAGAGAGGTTGATGCTGTTCAGTATGGGAGCCATGCCTGGAGGGACCACTCAGACAGAAGAGGACTCATTCAGGGGTCACGGGAGCATCGCTCTGGGAGGCCAAACAGTGCCACAGACCACCCAGTCTCCATCCCAGCAGGTCTCCATCCCACTGTCACATCGTCGGTGTTGAGGAACACAACATCTGTCCTTCCTAGTGGACGACCACCGTGGACTGTCCATCCAGAAACACTCCTGCTAGTGCCCAGAGACTTTGTGTGTCCTATCCGGCTTGCCCATGGGGACAACTCCCTTCCCAACATACTTGGACCCTCTTAAGCCCCAAGAGAAAGGGTGGGACCCCAGACATCCAGAGGACTGCTGGTGATGTGAACTTTCCCCCATATACCATGTCTGTATTTCTGTGACATTACATAGCAATGGCAGAAAGGCACTGCTGTCACATACTTCTCTATTGGCATCTGGTGATAATCTTTCTTGTATTGCAGACATTTATTACTGCTGGGCATCTTCTGTTTGCCTCTGGAGAGGCACTCTCCACTCGTCTCCATTCTGCTTTGCTCCCCGGAGGTTAGTCAGTGTGGGCTTCCTATTGGGTTTGGCCAAGGGGGATCCCAGGCAGGAGACTGGAGGGAGGGATGAGTGAGGTCAGGGCACCTATCTTCTCCAGAGAGCCCTTCTCTCTGAGTTCCTGGAACCCCTCCCTCTTCCTGTTCCTTCCAAATGGGGGCAGTGACAATTTCTCTGTTACCAGCCCTGTCAGGATACCTCACTTAGCTCTTATTTCCCTGTACTCTTGCTTATCTCTTTGCAACTAGTGCCTTGGTGAAGCCTCTGCTGGAACCCTATTGCAGATTGTATTTTCCAGAGATGGTTAAAACAATATCTCCCATCTCACGTGCTCGTCTTACAATGTGATTCTGACAATTCTCCCTCAAGAGGAAGTGACACTGTAACTTCTGAACGAGTCCTAAAAGATAATGCAGCTTCTGCTTGATCCTCGTGGGACACTCACCTTTGGAGCCCTGGGCTGTCTTGTCCATAGTTTGTCCCGAGACTGCCATGATGCGAGGAAGCCCAAGCTGGCTCCCGCAGAAAGACAACCCGGGGAAGTCCCGAGAAAGATTGCTGGCCAGCCCTTGCTGCTTCCACACCCCCTGTCTGACTGCCAGTACAGGAAAGGCTGCAGTCAGAGAAGTCCGGCTGAGCCCTTCCTGATTCCTGTCCCACAGATCCTATGAAACATACTGCAATCGTTGCTTCTTTAAGCTGCCAAGATCGGAGTGGATAGTTGCACGGCAATAGATAAGTAGGACAGACCCTGACGGATACGTTCCATCTACACCTCTCCCTTATGAGCGGTGAGTTTCCTCTGGTGAAGGCATCACACCTCATCATACTCCCTGGAGTGGCTACCACACTGCAGTCCATCATTCATGAATATGAATGTTTGCGAACGGGTCCAAAGGATGTGGCTGATTGGAGTTTGCGTCCTCAAGGAAGGCTTGAGCGCTTGGCTGGCTTGGGACATAAGGAAATGGCGACCACAGGAGGGCAGATCTGCGGTTTCTACTTCTCCTGTTTGCAGGTATCCCTCTCGGAGTCCCAGGGACCAAGAGCAGACGCCCCCCAGATTTAAGATATTCTTTTAAAACAGTATTTGCGTTAAGGAGTAGAACACGAAGTGTGCCAAAATGGGATCACGGACTTCGCCGAGGGCTTCCGTAAAGCCCTTGCTGAATGCGGCTTCCCTGTTCTCGCATTTGGGTGTGTGTGTTGTCAGGTCGAGGCCAGAACAAGAACTGTCCTAAACTGGGAAATGGAGTTAGAAGTGGGGAAGGAGGCCACTGCTTGGATAACATTCCTGAGATGATGGGTTTGAAGAGTGGGTGTGCCAGAAATTTCCTGGAAAGTTTATTTTTGCTGAGTTTTAAGCCTGACTTCAGACCATTAGCGCTCTTGGATAATGCCAGTTTGTTGAAACATGTAGACGGCCAGCTGTCCCTAGAAAGGAGATTCTCTCTTGCCAGCTTAGAGTTTTGTGGTCTGGCTCGCCTGTGTGCTTAAACACTTAACTTTTAAAGCAAATTGTAAGGAAAGGTCAGAGAGACGCTGCATTGCCCAGATGCAGGGCCGATGGGAGTTCCTCTCTCAACCCGTGCCTCTCCCAGGGCAGCTTGTGAAAAATGCGGATTCTGGCTCAGGCCTGTGGATGGCTGAGACTGCAGCGCTCACCGGCTCCCAGGTGTGGCCCGTCCTGGTCCACAGACTACACTTGAAGGAGCAGCCCCCTGGAGGGCCTTCTGGGGGGTTCCCTGGTCTCACCCACCTCCATCGGGCAGTCCTCCTGTCATGTCTCAAAGTTTTTGTGATTTTAAGAATCTTATAGTAAAATGAGAATGCCCTTGGGTTGGGGTGGGGTCACGGAAGGGTCTCTGCCTGAATTTGGTCAGCAACTCTGTCGTTATTTAAAATAAAAATGAGGGGCGCCTGGGTGGCGCAGTTGTTAAGCGTCTGCCTTAGGCTCAGGGCGTGATCCCAGCTTTCTGGGATCGAGCCCCACATCAGGGTCCTCCGGTAGTAGCCTGCTTCTTCCTCTCCCACTCCCCCTGCTTGTGTTCCCTCTCTCGCTGGCTGGCTATGTCAAATTAATANGCCTGAATTTGGTCAGCAACTCTGTCGTTATTTAAAATAAAAATGAGGGGCGCCCGGGTGGCGCAGTTGTTAAGCATCTGCCTTAGGCTCAGGGCGTGATCCCAGCTTTCTGGGATCGAGCCCCACATCAGGCTCTTCCGCTAGGAGCCTGCTTCTTCCTCTCCCACTCCCCCTGCTTGTGTTCCCTCTCTCGCTGGCTGGCTATGTCAAATTAATAAATAAAATCTAAAAAAAATAAATAAAATAAAAATGATTCCTAATAACAGCTAAACTGACTGCAATTACCTTTTGCTGGGCTCCATGCTAAAGGCTCTCCTGGTGTGTTGACTCATTTAATCCTTAGAATCCCCAGTGAAGTGGGACTTGTGCTCTTGTCACACACGAGAAGACGGAGGCACAGGAAAATTAAGTCACTTGCCCAAGGAGCAGCGCTGAGGCTGGCCATCAGACCTCAGAGCCCCAGGTTTCTTGGAGGGGGCCCCAGGAGGCCGCTGAATGTAAGTAGCAGGAGGGTCCAGGCCAGAAGGAGGTGGGATTAGAATGGGACGTGCCAGCATTGCCAACCTCTTAGTAATTTCCAGGGACAACGTGGCTGCAGGCTTAGGTTCAGGCTAAAATGGGATTGTTTTGTCCACATTAAACCGTTCATCCATCTCTTTACTTAGCACTTACTGAACACGCAATGATATGGCAGACCTGCCCTCGGCTCTGGGGTCACGCAGCTCCAAGCCCTGTCCCTGCCTTCCAGGGGTTCAGAGTTTTCTGGAGAAGCCTGGGATGATGGAAATTAAACATGCAGTCACAGGCTGCTAATCTCATTCCCGTTTTTTGTGACTCTGGAACAGACCCTTTCAAATGCTCAAGGTACCAAGGCTCCGCCCCCAAACACTGAACTCTCTCAAGGATTTAATTGGTGCCTTGGTAGCATTGCAGTTGCTTCCCCTTGCACATTCCGGCCTCTCTGCCTTTGCTTATGTTGTGTCCTCCGGAAGCGGCTTGCAGCCCCTCTCCCGTGTCTAAATCCTCCCCACGGTACTGGGGCTAACTCCGGGAAAGCCGTCTGGATCTCCCAGCAATGCATGCCACATGGGCCTCCATTCTTCTAGGGTGACCAAGTGCTCCAGTGTGCCTGGGATGGAAGAGTGACCTGGTGTAGGGCACTTCGATGGCTGCACAAGGAGTGACTGCCACCTAGCAGCTTAGAACAACACCCAGAGAACTTATACCCACATGACTGGGTAGCTCCAAGTCTGCAAGGCTGAAAATCAAGGGTCTCCCAGGCCAAATCCTCAGCTGGAGGTTCTGGGTAAAAATCCACTTCCAGGCTCATTCAAGTTGTTGGCAGATTTCCGTTTCTTCCAGTGTATGGGCTGAGATCCCACTTCCTTGCCAGCTGCCAGCTAGAAGCCACTCAGCTCCTAGGGGAGGCCGCCCCTATTCCTTGCCAGGTGACCCCCTCCATCTCTAAAGCCTTATTGAATCCCCCTGCGCTTCAGATCTCTCTGACTTCTGTCTCTGACCTCCAAACCCAGATTTAAAGGGCTCCTCTGATAAGGTCAGGCCCACCCAGCTCATCTCTGTGTCTTAAAGTCAACTTCTTTGCACTTGGAAAATCTCTTCACAGCAACACCTACATTTAGTTTGATGCATAAGTGGGTGAGGTTGTGTGTACAGCAGGGGCCAAGAACTTGGGGAGTCATCCTAGAATTCTGCCTACCACATCTGGGATGAAGGCTCTTGGTGCTAAAGCCAGCACTGTCCGCCAGGCAAACTGGGACCGTGTTAGCCTGACGGGTTATCAGCAGAATTGGCTATTCATCTCTCTTCTGTACTTCTGAGCCCAGACCACAGTTCTGCCCTTCACGGGTTCTCGATAAGATGCACTGCTATCTGGGTGGCAAGGTGGCTCATGCTTTTTTTTTTTTTTAAGGTTTTTATTCATTCAATTGAAAGAGAACACGGGAGGGGGGAGGGTCAGAGGGAGAAGCAGACTCCCCGCTGAGCAGGGAGCCTGATGCGGGACTCGATCCTGGGACTTCTGGATCATGACCCGAGCTGAAGGCAGTCGCTTAACCAACTGAGCCACCCAGGCGCCCTGGCTAATGCTTTTCTGCGTGTATTGGGGCCACACCTTGGCAGAGGGGCTGAGACCATGCCCACCAAGCCACACAAAGCTGGGTTTCAATTCTAACTTATTGTGATCTTTGCCTAGACATCTAGATTCGGGGAGCCTCACATATTTTTCCTCTTCTGTAAAATGGGGAGATTAACAATGCGCACCTACTAATGTTGCCAGGAAGAGTAAATGAGATCAGGTACATAAGCATTGAACTCAAGGCCTGGTATATAGTAAGCACCAGTGACACAAGTTGCTATTNACCACAGTTCTGCCCTTCACGGGTTCTCGATAAGATGCACTGCTATCTGGGTGGCAAGGTGGCTCATGCTTTTTTTTTTTTTTAAGGTTTTTATTCATTCAATTGAAAGAGAACACGAGAGGGGGGAGGGTCAGAGGGAGAAGCAGACTCCCCGCTGAGCAGGGAGCCTGATGCGGGACTCGATCCTGGGACTTCTGGATCATGACCCGAGCTGAAGGCAGTCGCTTAACCAACTGAGCCACCCAGGCGCCCTGGCTAATGCTTTTCTGCGTGTATTGGGGCCACGCCTTGGCAGAGGGGCTGAGACCATGCCCACCAAGCCACACAAAGCTGGGTTTCAATTCTAACTTATTGTGATCTTTGCCTAGACATCTAGATTCGGGGAGCCTCACATATTTTTCCTCTTCTGTAAAATGGGGAGATTAACAATGCGCACCTACTAATGTTGCCAGGAAGAGTAAATGAGATCAGGTACATAAGCATTGAACTCAAGGCCTGGTATATAGTAAGCACCAGTGACACAAGTTGCTATTACTGTTATTATTATTAGTGATTATTATCACGATGCCAGATCCATTTGAGCGCCAGCAAGCAGGTACTGCCTCGTGCCACGTGTAGGTGAGGTGCAGAGCAAAGGGCTGTCTTTCCGTCCATTGCCAGTCCCCCTGCACTTAGAAGCATGGAAGGGTTTTCCTGCAGTGGTGTCCTGGCCAACCTAGGTAACTGGGCTCTACTGTGAAAATTCCTTGGGCAATTTAGCGCAAGAAACACCTCTTCCTTCCATTTAAAACTTTTGGGTTGTACGGCAGCACAGATGTTAAATATTTTCTGTGACTATTATTAATATTAGTCGTTAATATGACTCCAGAGGATGGCAGGGGGGGCCGGTAATCCTGAATGCTTTGAACATCTTAGCAGCCTCTCTGGATGAAACGTGCATGTTGAATGTGGCATTTTATGAAATTTAAAAAAAAATCTGCTGAAACAGCCGTGGGGTCCCTGCCAACCAGAGGGATATTGTAGAGCAGTCACTGTACCTCAGGGCACAGGGCCTTTTGGAAAACATCTGGAACCGGCACATCTAACTTCATACATGGCAAATCAAGTATGAAGTTGTTTATTGAGGAATTCCTCAGTTTCAGGGCATTTCATTGTAAAAAAAAGGCGGCCCTTCCCTGCAAACTGGGGCCACGAGGAGCGCACTAAGGGCGTTTTATTGTTTTAATTAAAATAATTTCAACCTTAAATGCTTCTTTACAAGACAACAGGCAGACACAAACAAAAGGCGGACAAACATCCCCTTCTCTTCCTCCTCCTAAAGTACCCAGCTTCAGCTTTAGAGGGGGGCTCACCAGCCTTTGTCCTGGATTCAGCAGCCCAGGTGGTCACACAATCAGCAAACCCATAACAATTGCAGACATTACAATTTTCTACTTCGCTGCCATAAACAAACACCGAGCAATGGGGCAGGGAATGCCTGGAACATCAGCAACGTGAATAGCGAAGGAAGACAAACAGAACTGTGCCCCAAGATTTAGATCAGGCCTCAGGCAGCATCAGAGCTAAAAAGAGAAGAAGCAGCCGCTTCCTCCCTTCCTCCTTCTCCTTCCCTCAACACAAATGTTCCAATGAAGGATCTCCTAATACCTAAGCTTAGCGGAGCTTAGCGAACTGTAACAGGCCCAAACAGGGGCCGTCGTGACCTCCACAACAAATCACTTTGTAATTGCTGGGGAGATGGAGACTTCCCTGGCTCCCTGCCCCTCCTACGCCGTCTGTAGATGACACTGAAGGAATTGAAGTTGAGGGGAAGTTGTCTTTAATTGCCTTTTCAGTTCTGTTTATTTGTGTGGATTCTATTTCCCATCACGAGTGTTATTTTTTGAAATATTCTGAAATCTGTAGGCTGTCCTGTCCTTCTTTCCCACGTCATTTGAAAGAAAGTCCCATCCCCAGATGACTTCAATGTCATTTATAGTAACCTTGTTTGGTGGTTGTCTCTGGCTGTCTATGGGCCAGAAAGGACGTCAGAGGTCCCTTAGCTCACATGGCTAGAGATCAGCACCATCTTGGTGGGTCCTGGACGTACCAAACCAGAACCTGGGGGCTGGCCCAGAAAGTGTGAGCAATCCCCCTGCCCCTCTTCCCACCCTTGGTGAATCTGGTGTGGCTCATGGCTGGATATGCATCTGGGAACCACAGGAGGGCTAAACCGACTTCCCACCCCCTCGTCCCCTATTTGTAGATGGGAAAACTGAGTTCCAGAAAGAGGTCATGATCTGTCCAAGGTCACCTGATTAAGTAGTGGTAGGGGTCTCCTGACTCAGTCCAAGATAGTTTCCAGGGCCTGTCAGTCACCCGGAAAAGTCTCTTGAGGGCTCGCCAGCCACTGGGACATTTCCCCAGCAGCCGTGTGCATGGCCATTCTGACTCCAGGGCTCGGGAATGGCCCCAGAGTGACAGAGTGCTAGCGCACTTTGAATTTACAGGGAAGTTGCCTCTTCCGGCGACCATATTCAGGTCACCAAAATCTCACTTGGAAGACACCCAGCTCCTTGCCTGGCTTGCTCCATCTGGCATTTTCGGGTCATTTCTCTTGTCTGGGGTGTTTGTCTGAGACTGGTTGTTAGAGCTAAATGTGAGAGTCACAGTAGCAATGGTATGGTCACCGGTGGACCCTCTGTCTCTCTTTCTCTCTCTGTCTCTCTTTCTGCTAAAGAGGAGAAAGCAGTGATTCCCCTGGGCCACTAATCTCTGGAGTGCTCTACTCCCTGGGACCTCAGGAGAACCCACAGACCTAGCTTGGGGGCTGGGTGCAGACCCCGGCTCCATGCGCAAGAATGGCCCTCTCGGTCCCAGGCTGGTGCCTGCGGGGAAGTCAGGGGGGCGACTAGGTGCCCTGGAGGGGGACCTCTTTCCCGACTAAAAAACACAGTGAAGTTGGAATCAGTGTGCCATCTCTCTTCAGTTTGTCACCGAGGCCCATGGCGGCCTGGCTGCGGAGAGCAGCTTTCAATCGCGACACTGACCTGAAATAGCTGATTCATAAGTTAGAGAACCAATGGTCTGACTTAGCACTGTGTCTTCTCTTCTTCATCTTCTTGTGCCTTCTCTTCAACTGCTGTCTTCCCTTTTCTCTCCTTTCTTCCTCTCAGCCTCTTTCGTTTCCTCCCTTCATTCTCCAGTGCCATCGTTTCCCTCTCCCTCCTCCTTCCCACTCAGCATCCTCACCATCACCATCATTTCCCTCCCCAGAGAAGGCAAAGAGAAGAAGAAGGGGCGGAGGAGGGGAAGGAGGGGCAGAGGAGGAGGGGAAGGGGGAGAGGGGCTGATCCACAATTTGAACTGCTTAAGCAATGTGATTTTTCTGGAACACCCTCCTGCCACTTTCCATTTGATGTGGGGAAGCTAAGTAGAGGTTACAATCCATTTTGAGAAGAGAGTAAATTTGGTGGTCTCAGCCTTGAGCCAAAATTCTGTCTCCCCTCGCACTCTCAGAGATTGTCCTTTATTCCTGCACTTGATAGCCCTCTGCTGCAGCTTGAGGGGTCTGAGCACCTGTAAGAACCAAAGTGACATCCACCAACTTCTACCCCTAATCAATTCCTTCTCCCACTGTTTTTTAAGCACCGCGATTCCGTAACCCAGGGCTCAGCCTACATTCAGTGCCTTGCTGAGCCATATTGCACAATGAGGGCGGAAGTAAAAACTCAGTAAATAAACACATCCTGTCTTTATTCTAAAATTTAATATTTTCTATATCACAAATGCTTTGCATCAATTTTTATAAATACTGCACGAAGGGGCGCCTGGCTGCCTCAGCTGGAAGAGCATGCGACCCTTGATCTTGGGGTGGAGTTCGAGCCCCACATTGGCTATAGAGATTACTAAAAAAAATAAACTTAAAAAAAAACCATCGCATTGAAATATTTATCTTGATTCCTGAGTTTTTTGACATCCCCTTCAATTTTGCTAGTCTCAGCTTTGCCTGAGCCCCTCCTAACTCTCCCAGTACAATTTAATTGGTGATTGAATCCTAAGTCCTGCTAATTCCACTTTGTAACTTCCTCTGAAAGTCTCTCTCTCTCTCTAAGATTTTACTTATTTATTTGAGAATGAGAGAGAGGGAGAGAGAGAGAGAGGGCACAAATGGGGGAGGGGCAGAGCACGAGGGAGAGCAGACTCCCCGCTGAGTGGGGAGCCTGATGTGGGACTCAATCCCAGGACCCCGGGATCATGACCTAAGCTGAGGGCAGATGCTTAACCGACTGAGCCACCCAGCGCACCCCCTCTGTTCCTGTCTCTTTTTTTCTGCCCTGTCTTTCCATCTCTGTCTTTCTGCCGCACTCTGGTTCGGGCTCGGGCTCTTTGTCTCTCTGTGTCTCTGTCCCTCAATTCCACTGCCACTGCTTCATAGGAAGGCACTGTCACTGCTAGCCAGGACTACAGCAACAGCCCCTCACCCGTCTTCCTGATTCATCCACCCGTGCTCCCTATCAGTCCTTTTTCTCCAGGGATTCCAGGGTGACTTTTGCACACGCAAAGCCTCTATTTGACACCTTCCTGTGTCTGCCCACTGCCAACCAAATTGCATCCACACATTAGCTCAACCCGGAAGGTTCTCCGAGGTTTTGCTGCAGACTTCCCTCCCTCTTTTCCTTCCACTGCTTTTTAATGCATGAATTAGTTGCTTCCCTCTTTCTTGGTTAGGGAGTGTGGGACATAGAGACAGAGGAAATCTAACAATAGATCTCTTGAATGGAGAGATATTTGTGAAAAAGCAGAGTAATGGTCAAATAAGTTTGGAACTGGTTTTCTGTTTCCCCTTCTTGGCAATTCAATATGATTATTAGCATATGAAATCCTCTGAGAAGACGAGATAAAGGAACTTATAATATGGCATTTCCCTAAAATTCATGCATGGAGCCTCTTTTTAACATTCAGAATTAACCTGTTAAGAGAGATGTTTTGCAGAACAGTTTGAGAAACTGAATTGGTCTAAGAGTGAAAAAATTTCAGATGATCGATCTCAAAACCAAAGTTCTAGGGTTGCCACTGGTGTTTCCTCATTTATTCCATTGCTCATGCTTCATGCTATCAGTTCTGAGCAAGCCAAAATGGATATGACATTAAGTTTTTGTCCCCAAGATGTTCACTGGGAAAACTGACAAAGCAATATCATAAGAGAGGTGGTAGTGGTAGGGACAAAGTAAAGGAACACATTCTCCAGGGGAGTCAAAATGACCTTTGAAGAACAGAGCTATTTGAACTAGGTCTGGAAAGAATAAGAGATTGTGGATGAAGAAGGTAAAGAAATATTTTCCGAAGAAAGGGACCAGAGTACATAAAGGGTAGAGAAGGATATCTCGTACCCTGGAAATGGTGACCATAAAGCATGTGATGGCATGGGGTTAGAGGTGGGGAAGAGAAGTCTTGGAGAGGATGAGTCCCACGTTTCACAGTCAAGGGGGCACTGTGTGAATGGTTCCCCCTTGCATTGTGCAGTGTACAGCCTGCACACCTGACCGTGGTGGCCCTGGGGCAAGTGTCAGTGAGTTGAGCAAGGTCACATCCTAGAAGGATGCTAGAGCTGAGACTTTAGACTTGAGACTTTAGACAGTCATGGCCAGGTAACATTGCTTTTCGGTTAACTTCTTTAAACCTACACAATATATGGATTATTTTTAATTTTTGAAAAGTTCAAATGAAATATAAATTCAGAAATAAAAGCCCAAGCCACACCCTTTCTTTACCCTTACCCTAACCACAATCCGATCCTCCTTGACCTGCACCCAGATGACACCTCTCTCAATGTTTCGGTGTATCCTTCTAGAATCTACATGCATGCACTGGTAGACTTATGAATAAGCTAGCTCACAGGTTTTCTACGTGAGTGGGATTATATCCTGCATTCTGTTCTGCAACTTGCTCTTTTCACCTAATGATGGGTTATGAAAAGCTTCCAATCACAGTACAAGTGGAAATTGATCTCGTTCTTTCTAAGGGCTACCGTCCTGGATATTGGGGTCTCTGTCGTGGGGCTTTTGTGAATGGGCACAGCCTTCAGGGGACATTCGTGCTGATTAGTACATGTTCCTGCTGCTCACAGACCTAGTATGTCTCTGGAATGGAATAGATAGTAGTAACAGTGGTTCTGAGTCCTGACAATCAGTGTCACTAGACGACATTTGGAGACATTATTCTGTCGAAGAAGATCCCCCTTACCCTGCCGTAGAGCTGACTCTTGAACAACACAGGCTTGAACAGTGCAGGTCCACTTATACACAGATTTTTAAAATATATATACAGTACAGTATTGGAAGTGCTTTCTCTTCCTCATGATTTTCTTTTCTTTTTTTTTTTTAAAGATTTTATTTATTTATTTGACAGAGATAGAGACAGCCAGCGAGAGAGGGAGCACAAGCAGGGGGAGTGGGAGAGGAAGAAGCAGGCTCCCAGCGGAGCAGGGAGCCCAATGCGGGGCTCGATCCCAGAACCCTGGGGTCAGGCCCTGAGCCGAAGGCAGACGCTTAACGACTGAGCCACTCAGGCGCCCTACTTCCTCATGATTTTCTTAACATTTTCTTTCCTCTAGCTTACTTTATGTAAGAATGCAGCGTTTAATACATGCAACACACAAAATGTGTGTTAATCAACTATTTATCCTATTGGCGGGCTTCCAGGCAACCGTAGGCTGTTCGCAGTTATGTTTTGGGGGAGTCAGAAGTTATATGTGGATTTTTGGCGGTTCAGGTGGTCGGTGCTCCAAACCCGAGTTGTTCAAGGGTCAACTGTATTTTCTTCATATCGCTACCATCGCCTGGAATATCATTTATTTCTCTTCACCGTCTGTCCTGCTCTCCCTTTACCAGAACAGGAGCTCCACGTGGCCAGGGACTCCGTGAATGAATCCCCACGCACCGGAGCAATGCCCCGCACGTTGTGCCCACTCAGAAAAGGTTTGCTGGGTGACTGGAGGCCCCGAGGGACTGGCTTAGTTTGGCTGCCATCTCAGAATCCAGCAGGCTGGGTGCCGTACAAACAACAGAAATGTATGTCTCACAGTTCTGGGGGCTGGAAGTCCAAGAGATGGTGTCTGTTAAGGGCTTGCTTTGGGGTTTATGGAAGCCCATCTTCTCACGGTGTCCTCACATAGCAGAAGGGCTGAGGGAGCTCTGGGCGGCCCCTTTTATTAAAAGCGCTAATCCCATTCATGAGGGCCGTGCCCTCACGACCTCATCACCTCCCAAAGGCCCCAGCCCCTGCTACCATGATGTTGGGGGTTAGGGTTTCAACATATGAATCTTGGGGGACACACTGAGACCATAGCTCTTCTAGGTTTGTAATGTGTGTCTCCAGGGAGATGAAGAAGTTGACGCGAGTCAGTGACCCAGCACCTTGAAGGCGCAGATCAGGCCTGGGTGTGGTGACAAACAGAGATTGAAGACAGTCTCAGGAGTCTTGGCACCAGGGTACAAAGACCTTATCCAAATAACCCTGGGGAATTTAAACAATTCTTTTCATCATTCACTGAATTTCTTTCCAAAACCTTCAAATGCAGAGGAGGAACAAAAGTGGGGAGATTGTTTATGATCTCTGGTCCTTTTTCTTTAACCTTGAAGCTGAGTGAACAAAAACAATGGAGCTCACCCCAGAAGAATGTCGTAAGTTGCATTTGGTTGTTTCACCTAAGTTCATCCGGCTGTTTAAAGCTGAAGGAGGAAATAGATCACGGAGTGGTATTAACAAGCACCGGTTTACTGAGAGTTCGGCCAAGTTCAGAGGGTATTTGACACGCATGGTTTGCCACCCTCTTCTCAGGACCAGGAAAAAGGAACCACAAATATCTCATCACTTCACTAAGCCTTAGTCTCCTCATCTGAAATAGGGTGACAAGACTGACCTTTGGTGTTTGAGGCTGAAACCAGGGGGTAAGTCTGAAAGTGCTGGGTAGACCACCAGGTATTGTACCAAGTGCATCATTGTATCATTATAAAAGGATCTGAGCTCTGCATGGTAAACATGCCATATACCAACAGCAGGGGAATTCACTGAGATGTCCATTTGGAATTAGTTCTTATGTATTTTTCCTTTGCTCGTTCTAGGTAGATAGGTCTTTTGGGTTTCCTTGTTTCAGAACTCCTTGGGCAAAGGGTTGAAAGCAGTTCTTCAAGATAATTCTCCCTCCCTTTCCGGCCTGGCTTTGGCAAAGATTAACCTAGGAAGGAGGCAGCCGGGAAGGCTGGGGAGCAGGAGTAGGAGAGAGAGAATCAGGGGAGTGGGGAGAAAGTGGGCTGAAGAAGTCCTCCCAACTTAGAAGAGACGTGGCTTGGATTCCAGGCTCTTACTCCCCTCTCTCCCAGGGCCCCAGAGTGGAGGCAGAGCCTTGGTGAGCGCAGGAGCCCGCATCTTCTGCAGACGTCACGGCCCAGAAGCAGCAGGTGAGCTAATGGCCTGTATAGACCTTGAGGTGCGAGGACATCAATAACCAGAGGCCCTTACAGCTATTCCACTGGCGCACCTTGGGTCCCTCCTTGTCCTCCGAGTGGGTGCTCCTCCTGCAGCTTCTGGGACGAGCCCCATTCACTTGTGCCTGAGCTGGTGAATTTCTCCACCGACCCAGGGCTGGGCGCTCCTAATCGGAATTAACTTATTTATAGAACAATCATGTGGCATTTCTTTCATGCCCCCAGTTATGGAATAACACCCATTACCTGCTCCATAGAGATCACAATACCAAATAAATGCCTTTGGGCCAGAGTGTTTGGTAAATAGCAACATGTCAAGAGACGTGTCCTGAAAGACACAGTTGACATCAGGAGATCATTGTCCTCTTTTTACCTCTGGCACTAACAAGCTCTGTGACCTGAAGTAAGTCACTTCCCCACCTGGGCCTCCACTTATGTGTTGGTTAAATGAAGGGAACTGGATTGAATTCCGGGTCTGCGTTACTGCAAATTTGGAATGGATTCGGGAAACACGAAATAGTCATGAAACTGTATTCTTAACTAAGGGTGTAGTTTAGAAGCTGTTCGGGTTCTGTTAATTTCCACTTCAAAAGCAATTGACTTTTTGGTAAATCAGCTTCTGCAATTGCAGAACTCAGCCCGAGTGAATGTGCCATTATGTCTGTTAGTGCGGAAGCAACACTGCTTCATGCTCTTGTGGTCTCTCCGTCAGGATTTTGGTCTTCAGGGTAACGTGTGCTTCCTGGGATTTTCATTTAAAAAAAAAAAAGAAAAGCGTCTTTGAAAAAAACCAATCCTCCCATAACCAGCTCATCTTTCACCGGGGCTGGAGCAGTGTAAACATGACCGCATGAGGCTCCGTGTTTATGTTTTCTCAATGACTTCCAGATCAAATTTGCTGTGTTTACAAGATGGAGACACTTTTTCTAACCGCCAGTATTGCAAATTCAGATGGGGGGGTAGGTGGGGGTGATGCCCCAGCTGGGATCTCTCTGCTTCCAGTTATCCTTGTCTCCATCAATGTCTCCATGGATGCCCCAGCAGGCTGAATGCCTCGCTCAGCCGCCTGTAGACCCTGGCTTTTCATACTCAAATTGAACCAACATGCTAGATTATTATTATTAGTTTCGACTTTAAGCCTCAGGCCCAGAGGTAATATTCTGACTACAGAGATAATCTTCCCCGACCCATGCTTGACAATTGCTTTACTTTTTCCTTATGTGTCTCTCAATTTTTGCCTCATCTAAAGCCCATGATCTCATTTTGAAGTTTCGTAAAGTGTTAACCTAACTCCCAGAAGCCCCATGAGGTTTGCGGGTCACCTGTCGTATCCATCGGTGTTCTGCAAACGTGAAGCCTTTGAATCTTTTACCTTGAAATAAATAAATAAATAAATATCTCCCTTTAAAACAAGCATTTCACTAAAATCCCCTATGTTTAGATGTTTAATGCTTATAAGAGATGGCACTTTGACCGTGGAGCTGGCACCCCGACCAGCTGTTGCAACGTCCTTGCAGGGCTGTTGTCAGTGGGCAGCGGGGGCGCACTCTCTGCTTCCTCTCGGGGGCGGGGGGTGGGAGCACAGCACAGAGAGGAGACAGTGGACTTGCCATCAAGAGCCTGAATCACAGTTAGGAGCTGATCCACAGGCAGCAATGCCGGGCCGTGTGACCTTGGCCCAGTCTGACTCTCCGAAGCCCAATTTCCAGTTCTGCCCTTTGCCTCCCAAGGATTAGCTGCAGTACCATGGGACATGCCAGGCATGAAAGGATATTGTACCTAATAAAACACCCCGGAAGGAAGAAGTTCTGGGACCGTCAGGCTCAAGGTTCTCAGGGAGGTGGCTAGGGAAGATTGCTATGCAACTGGAGTATTTGCAAAAACAAGTTACCAAAATTTTTTTTAAATCATTACCGTCGCTGAAACTCAGACCTGAAGTGTCCGGTGTCTCTCCAGCATTCCCGCTTGCCTTTTCTTGGACTCTGACGTTATGGGGGCAATTTCCCTCTCTCTCCGGGTTCCGGTTGTCCTTGTCAGCGGGAAGGCTGGTGGCTGAGGAGCCTTTCAGCTCCGGAGGGCTGCAGTGTTGCTCTGTGGTTCTCAGGCTGGTGTGTAGGAAGATGTGATAGGATGGCAGGCGAGAAAGGGGACTCTCTAGTTACACTTCCATTGCAGGGTTTTTTGGAAATAAATAAGCAAATGAAAATTTTATTACCAGGACATGCAGCTCTAAATCAATTTTAGTGACTGTTCTTACTAGAGGTTTTGATTTCACCCCAAATATGTACTCTTTGACCACCCCTCCCCCTAACACACAGACCACACACACACACACACACACACATACATGCATCATACATGCTTTCTTATTTTTGCTTGCCTACCTTCGTTCCTTCTTTCCTTTCTTCCGCTCTCCCACCTCTCTTACACCCTCCCTCCTTCCTTCCTCCCTCCCTCCCTCCCTCCCCACCTTCCTTCCTTCCTTCCCACCTCCCTTCTTTCCTTCCTTCCTTCTCTTTCTTTCTCTTCTTTCTTTCTTTCTTTCTTTCTTTCTTTCTTTCTTTCTTCTTTCTTTCTTTCCTCTCTCTGTTTTGATTGCAAGTGTCTTACTGTATGCTATTTAAAGGTTTTTTTGAAATTGAGCAACAATATTATATTTTTAAAAGCAAAATAAAAGACTTATAAAGGAAGTAGGCTGTGCTCCTTTGTATTTTCACTATTGTAATCTTGTTCCTGCAACTCACAGGGCAGGGAGTTCTGCTGGCTTTTAACCAAATAATGCCTTAACCTGGATCTGGAGGCGTTTTCATAGTTCTAGCTCTGATGTTGATTGGTGTGTGACCTTGGGACAGTCACTTCCCCTTTCTGGACCCCAGCTGCCTCATTTGGAAAATGAAGGGGTTGACCCGTAGAATCTCTAAGGTGACTTCCAGGCTTAAAACTCTCCATATAGGTGTCTCTCACTTGATAAAACCCCACATCTGAAACAATAAATAAAATCTACCCTCCCCAAGTAGCTTTTTACTTATGAGAAAGGCCAATAAAGGTAAAACCGCTTGTATTATACAAATGAATTTTGAAAAAATAACTGCTTCATTTTAGAAATAGTTTGATTTACATGAGGCACTTCAAATTCTCTTATACCTATAATTGATAAAATTTTGTCTAGTTGGACATTTCAGGGATGGTTCTTTATCCCTTGCCGCTGACCCTGCCACATCCATCAGACAAATTCAGCAGAAACACCCCCGTAATGTTCAGCTGAAATCTCTAATGGCTGTGATCAAATCAGGCTTAATGTTCGCTTTGGCGAACAGTCACTTGGAAAGCATGTGTTGCTTTCTCATTATCATTTTATTTCTGCCATTAGCCACATTTAAGACCATAAATCACTACTAATATCTTTTCACAATGAAGGTTAACCCTTTCACCTCAGAGAGGATCATCATGACGAGGAGGTGGGCCGTCATGGAAGGAGGAGGGGACACGGAGCAAAGGGAGCATGTGGGGTGTGACCTTGGGTAAGTCACTTCCCTCCCTGGGCCTCAGTTTCCTTATATGTAAATATGGGGTGTGGCTAGGTCTGGCGCTGATGTACGGGGTTGATGTACAATCATCTCAGCAGTTCTCAGAGAAAGTTCTCCCTCCCAGCATTTCTGATGACTGCCCCTCCCTCGGTTTACACCAGGGGGTGGCAGACACACTCATGGGGCCCTTCCACTTTAGAAGGGAAACGTGCTTCCTCAGACCTGGGAAAGCCACCGTAAGGCAGAGAGCTGGGGAGTCGGCAGGCAAGGGCTTTGTCTGTGAGCTTCTTCCCAACAGCCTCAGCCCCAGTGCCTCTGGGGTGAATCGAGACCTGGTGTTCCTATTTCGTGCTGCAAGAACAGGGACACATCTGTGGGTTGGTGGGTCTTGGAGGCCTGGCGGTCCTGGGCAACTGGCCAGGCCAGAAGGCTCAACATCCCTTTACTGGTCTAGGGAGGGGCTTCCAAACTTTCAGAGACACCGACGTCCTTCTAAAAATGAAACGAAACATGGAACACGGTGTTTAGGACCAAGAAAAGCAGGCCCTAGCTGCCAGACCTTTACTTTGCAGGTTCACATGTATGACATTTATTGTAAACGCCACGAGAGATTGGTGGTTGTGACGAACACAAAATTTTGAGACTGGAGAAGATGGGTGACAGTGGCTGTCCTGCCAGCCTCTGCCTCTGCTCAACGGCTGTGATTTATTTTGTTATGTCGTTTCCTGGTTGCAAATAGGAACCTTTTTCTGAGGATGGCCCTGCTGCCGGGGGACACCCCTCCAGTATACAGAGAGTGCAAACGTTTTGTTCTGAGGTTGACCCTAAAATGGATTCCCTTTCTTTGAGTGGTCGGTGATGGGGTCAAGGAGTATCACTCCTGCAATCGGATGCATAGGATTTCTTGTTTTGCTTTAAGTATATTTCTAACTATATCATAAAAATATAGATTTATGGTCTAAAATATAGATTATGGCCCTAACCCAAGGGCCTCCTGTGGTTTCGTATTCCCTTGACAGAATCTTTTTCTAATGCTCTAGGCTCCCTTCAGCAGGCTCCAGGCCTCACCCGGGAAGATGTTTGGGGCCAGCGTGTGAGGGCAAGTGCAGCGCTCCCTCCCCTGGGACCATCATGGTGGTCTTCAGACCCCTCCAAGGAGAAGGCGAGTCCTCGATATGGCTGGAAGGTTCCTGAAGCTGCGTTCCCCACACCCCCATCCTGCCCCTAGCCAGTCTCTTTCCAGGGCCAACCCTAGAGCTTCTGGACTTTATTTTTAGTAATAAAGCCAATATTTCCATAATACTCCAGGGTGCCAAGTTGTCTATTAGGCGCTGTGGGGACATAGGGATGAATCGGCCGGGGCCAGGCCCCTGCCGCTAACAGTCAACAGAGATGTCAGCTCCTCGGCCGGTTTATCTGAAAGAGAAGCTGGGTTCTTGGTGCTCCTCATATATTATTTTCAGCATCGACTCGGCTTGTCTCAAAGACCTTTTGATATTAATAACTTTTTTAAGTTCCAGTAAGATCTAGTTAAATGTTCACATTCTTCTGCCCCCGCCCCACTCCCACCTCTGAGGTGGGAGACAGCACCCTTCAGGCCTTCCGCTCATGATGGATGGCCCGGCTCTCACTTTGTATTCCTTGGCCTAGGGTTTCGATGCTAGATTGTTTCAAAATGGCCAGAAGCAGTCAGCATGTGGTGTCTCCAAAATCTCGGAGACACTAGGTCCCATGCTGGTAATAGCATACGACTGAAGGAATTATTTTAAAAAAGAGAATTTTCTGCTGTTAGTCAAGGCTGAAGACTTTGCTTCTCGGGCAGTGAGGGATAGAATCCCAGGAAAGCAATTCTGTGAAGGAAAAGAAGGAGAATGTCTTGTTTACAGCCATGTACTCCTTCTCCCGTCCCAAAGGGTCTCCCTCGGTGGAGGGGGGCTAGGAGCTTTGTACATATACCCACCTCACAGCCCACTGACAGCTGAACTGGCTCTTAGATGATGGGATGGGACTTAGCAAGTGACTATCTCTGAGCCCATAGACTTGTAGGGATAGTTACAGGTGTTACTGACGTGGAAGATGAGAGGAGGTCTGCGAACAATTTTCAATATTTCAAAGAGCTTAATGGGAATTCCGCATTTACTCGGGTATGGGTTGCAGTCGCACTGAGACACCCCCCACCCCTGGTCTTTTTCTTGCTTTTGGCTGTGCGATTATACCAGGGACTACATCATGCAAACCAGGAGCTTCGCTGGGCCAAATGGAAATGTGAGGAATCCCCTGAGCTTTGACAGCAGACAGATCTGGGGTCAAGGCCACGCTCATCCACTTCCTCACAGATTGACTTTGATGGAGCTACCTGATGTCTCTGAACCTTTATTTTCTTGCCTGTAAAATAAGGACAGTAATAATACCCACCTCACAGAGTTGTTGGGGTTGGTCCCCAGTAAGCCCTCGATTACGGTTCGCTGTTCCCATTAGTAGCTATGATTAATGGAAAAGGGGAAACTTAATTAGTTAATAAAAGCACATTGGGGCGCCTGGCTGGCTCTGTCAGTAGAGCATGCAACTCTTGATCTCGGGGTTGTGAGTTCAAGTCCCACGATGGATGTAGGGATTACTTAAAAATAAAATATTAAAAGAAAAAAGTGGCACATTGGTAGGCAAAACTCTTACGAAACTTAGAGCTCGGAGGGGTTGATTCTTCACACCAGGCGACAGTAAGGGTTTTGATTTTCTGTGCGACAGAGGAGGGGACCTATGTGCATGATTAAAATTTAATTGAGATGCTTTCATTTCATTCCCTTGGGCTGACAATGTCTGCTCTCATAAAACAAGCTCAGGGCAGTAGTGCAGGCCCCATGCCCCGTGGTGACCTCTTTCTAAGCCACCTCTGTGTCCTCTAGATGGAAAGCTGTTGATTGAAAAGGGCAGAACGATCCCCTCGCTCAGGATGGCTGCAGATGACATTCGATCGGGACAGCATTCTATTGATTCAAAAGACACACACACACACACTTCCCAGACAGCGACACCGGTGACCTGGGGAGAATGGGGGAGATCCAAGGCCAGTGTACCTGGGAAGAAGGTTTCAATCACACCACCACCCAGTGGTGGGTGGAAGTAACGAGGGCAGATGAAGCCTGTTCTAGGATTTTGCTTAATTCTCAATAATCTCACAGCTACTCTTTGTTCTTGGAGGTCTTTCTCGGCAATATGTGGGGACTCATGGTTTTTCTTCTTTAAAAAAAAATACCATGAACCTAAAACTGCTCAAAAAATAAAGACTGTAAAAAAATACGTGCGTGCATGTGGGTGTGTGTGCTGGAAGCAGTGCCAGGAAAAGTAAAATTTGGTTCCCAACTTTTCTTCGTGTGGATATGTACGTGCCTTGAAGACTCGAGCTTCCGAATTCCCTGTTTATCGAGCCTGCGTGGAAATTTCCTGAGGAATGCCAGCCCTCCTCCCCTCCGTCCTGGCACACAGGCTCCCTCGGCTCCCTTGGTGGTAGGTGCTCTCTAGAAGCTCTCTCTTAGACTTCCTTTTTCACCAGGCAGGGACGTTGCCATGAATAACAAGGTCTTTTTTTCCTACGATTGAAGACTTCAGTTTTATGACAAATGGGATAAATTCATTTTCTCCTCTACACTTGAAATGTAGTTGTTCATTGAAAAGGGCAGGGGAAATGCACTGTTGAAATCCATTTAGCTGTAGTCTTGACTAAAATGAAAGAAATGGAGATTAACAATTCAAAAATGGAGCTGGTTAATTAAAATGAACTCCAATTATACAACTTGCCATGCAGCTCACAGGGAATCATTTCTCTTCTGCTTGATTATGATGATGAAAACGTATCTTTTACTGGGATAAAATGAAGTCCCGCTTATCAGAGAGAAAAAACTGTTTCCCAAGGCTGGCTGTAAAAGTGTTTGTTTTTCTAGAAATAATAATAGAGCCCCTCAAGTGACACATTAAAGAAAGTTGCTCTCCAGGCCTAACTATGTATTAGTGTGTGTTCGAATATGGGGGAATTTTTCTCACATAGGAATCTAAACTTACTAAGGCGAATGCACTTAGATGTCTATGATGGGAGCTTTCAGAGTTGTGACGACCTGAACAGGTACACGATGTCTAAATAATTCTGATTTACTGAAGACATACTCAAAAGGCTCTGTGTCTGTGTCACATGATTTATTGCCTATGGCGATCAGCAGGCTCTCGAATTCCCCTGTTTCCAGAGGAGACGAATTTACCCTTAGATGGCTAGTGCTATGCAGTCATGTAGAGAGGACGCTGTTACCAAGCAAGACATCACCGTTTAAGAAGACCTCTCAGAGAAATGAAGGGATTGTAAGGAAAGTAGAGGAACGGGGGCAAATAGAACTCTAGGCTTTCATCTCTGGAAAGATTCCAGCTCTGCAGTAGGAAAGAGCAAGACTCTACCCTAAGAGAAAACTCCAGCGATTGTAAGGGACACTCTCCAACAGGGAAGCCATTTGCCCCTGGTGCAAACCATTAGGCCCACCGCTGGCCTTTGGACAACTGGCTAGTGAGGCAAAGAAAGTTCTTTTATGTTTAAATCTCACTGCCTCTGAAACTGCCCTTCTGAAACCCTATCTTTCCCCTTCTTTCTTTTCTTGGCAACACTAAAAGTCCTTTGTAAACATCCTCCCGGAAAAATCTCTGTAGATCTGTCTGATAAACTTCGAATGGGGGAGAGTTTAAACTCCTGTCTCAGAACAGATTAGATGGAGAGCTTAAGAGATTATTCCCTTCAGAGAAGTAGCCGAAATCACCAAGCATGAAAAGGTGTCAAGGAGAAATAGAAATGATATAGTCCTGGTCTTTCTACACAGGGCTTTTTTCTCTCCCCAGAACCCAAAGTTCTTATGAGCCTTGATGCTGATCAGGAGGAAGGAAGGTCCAGGATCTTGATTTTAAATGCACAAAATTGGGAAAGCTAAGGTGATGAAACATGAAGAGGTGGGCTCAAAGTTAGAGCTAACTGACTTAAAAACCACTCCCACCGAACAGAAATAGTCCATTCAGGGGCACTTGGTTGGCTCAGTCAGTACAGCGTGCAACTCTTGAGCTCGGGATCGTGAGTTTAAGCCCCACATTGGGTGTAGAGATTACTTGAAAATAAAATCATAAAAAAAAAAAATAGCCTATTGGGTCAGGAATGCAAATTGCTTTTTATTTTTAAAAGAATTTGTTGCTAACTCAGGTTTTATTTAACAAATCTGCCTGTCTCTCCCTCCGCCCACCCTTTTTCCATCATGGGCCAAAGAAAATGTATTTGTCCCTTGACAACATTGATTTGATTTCTTCCTAAATGGACGATTCCTAAGGAATCACTTTGAAAGAGGATATGGAACCTGGCTGATTTCAGGGACAACTCTTTCACTCCCTCTTGTCCTACTCCGTTCCTTCCCCTTGGAATGTGGCTGGTTGCTTTATGAGCAGGGACAGTGGAAGTTTCCCATCCCAGGAGACATTGTCAGATACTAGATGGTGGTTACTTCAAAGTAGGGGGGATTCCTGCACTGGATGGAAGGGAGGACCAGAAAACCCCAAAGGCCCATTTCAGTTCGAAGGCCTCGAGGGCCCTTGTGGTTCAGAAGCCATTGGTAGGAGTCAAGGAATCAGACGCAGATCTTTACCCCTCTTCTCACCCGGAAGCTCAAACAGCATGTGTGGAGAGAGCAACACATGGGCAGTATGGCAGGCCAGGTGTCGAGTGATTGCGGTCTAGACAATATTGAAGCAAAATAGACAGATCAAAACCCTGCTCTTCTTCAAGTGGTGTCTCTTCAGTGAGACCATGATTCTAAGCTCCTAAATGACCATGTCTGTTTTAAAAAAATTAAGCTTTCTTGAGGTATGCTTGCCATGAAATCAACTGCATATATTTAAAGTGTACAATTTGATGTTTTGACATATGTATGTACCCATGGAACCATCGCCACAAGCAAGATAGTGAATATATCCATCATCCACAAAAGTTCCCCATCTTCCTTTGCCATTCTGCTCTGCCCTTGGTGCCCTATCTGCCCCCATCCCCACCCCCCCAGGCAACTAGATGACTTGCCTTACATCCCTGTAGATTAGTTTGCATCTTGTAGAATGTCAGATAAGTGGAGTCATAAAGGAGTTACTCTTTTTTTTTTTTCTTACTGGTTTCTTTCACTCAACATGATTATTTTGAGATGCACTCTTGTTGTACATATCAATAATGTATTCCATTTTATTGCTGAGTAGGAATCTATTGGATGGAAATACTACAATTTGTTTATCCATTTACTTATCGATAGACCTTTCTACTGTTTCCAGTTTTTGGCTCTTACAAATAAGGTTGACTTGAATGCTCAGGTATAAGTCTTTGTGTGGACATGTGCTTTTATTTCTCTTGGGTTAATACCTGGAGTGGAATGGCTGGATCATATGTTAGGCATATGTTTAAGAAACTGTTTTCCAAAATGTTTTTACCATTTTACATTCTCACCAGTGGTGTGTGAGAGTTCCGGTTGCTCCACATTCTTGCCAGCACTCAATATAGTTAGTTTTTTTGTTTTTTTTTTTTGTTTGTTTGTTTTAGACTAATTTTAGTGGGTATGTCATGGGGACGTGGTATCTCATTGTGACTGGAATTTGTGTTTCCATAATGACAGATGATATTTATCTTTTCATGGGTTGCTTGCCATCTGTATTCTTCTTGGATGAAGTGTCTGTTTAAATCTTTTGCCCATTGGTAATTGGTTTGTTTGTTTCCCTATTATTGAGTTTTAAAAGTTTTTATTTATTTTTTAATTTTTTAGAAAGATTTTACTTATTTATTTGAGAGGGAGAGAGTGGGAGAGAAAGCACGAGCAGGGGGAGGGTCAGAGGGAGAAGCAGACTCCCTGCTGAGCAGGGAGCCTGATGCAAGACTTGATCCTGGAACTCCAGGATCATGACCTGAGCTGAAGGCAGATGCCCAACTGACTGAGCCACCCAGGCACCCCGAGTTTTAAAAGTTTTTAAATATGATTTGGATCCAATCTTCTTATTAGATCTGTGATCTGCCAATATTTTCTCCAAATTCTTTTTTCTTTTTTTCTCCGAAGTGTTTTTATTTGTTTTTTATTCTCAAAACACTATCTTTGGAAGAGAAGCTCTTAATTTTGGTAAAATCTAATTTAGTAAATTTTTGTAAAGCACTGTGCTTTTTGGTGTTGTATCTAAGAAATATTGGCCTAATCCTGGGTCACAAGGATTTTCTCCTATGTTTCTTAGAGAAATTTTGTAGTTTTAGGGGCCCTGGGTGGCTCAGTCAGATAAGCATCTGCCTTCCGCTCAGGTCATGATCTCAGGGTCCTGGGATCGAGCCCCGTGTTGGGCTCCCCATTCAGTAGGGAGTCTGCTTCTCCCTCTCTCTCTGCCCCCTCCCCCTGCTTGTGCTCTCTCTTTCTCTCAAATAAATAAAAAGTCTTTTAAAAAAAGAAATTTTGTAGTTTTACATTTTATATTTAGGTCTAAGATTTATCATGGGTTATTTCTTGAATATGATGTAAGGTATAGATTGAATTTCCTTTTTTTTTCTTTTTTTGCATTGTTTATCCAATTGTTCCAATGCAGTTTGTTTAAATAGATCACTTTTTCTTCACTAAATTTAAGTTCCTGCCTCTCTGTCAAAAATCAATAGACTTGGGGCACCTGGTGGCACAGCGGTGTGATCCTGGAGTTATGGGATTGAGCCCCACATCAGGCTCTTCCGCTATGAGCCTGCTTCTTCCTCTCCCACTCCCCCTGCTTGTGTTCCCTCTCTCGCTGGCTGTCTCTATCTCTGTGGAATAAATAAATAAAATCTTTATAAAAAAAAATCAATAGACTATATCATGTGGTGTTCACTTGTGGATTCTCTGTACTGTTTTATTGATCAGTTTGCCCATTGCTACACCAATATCATATGGTCAAATTACTGTAGCTTTAAATGGATCTTGAAATAAGATCATGTATAAGCAGCCAATTTTGGTGTTTTTTTTTTTTTAAGTGTTTTGGCTATTCCAATTTCTTTGCATTTCTAAATTAGACAGAACTAGCTTCGTGTAGGACATACAGATGAGAGTCTAAACTTCTTTAAACCACACTTGCCACCAGCTCCTTATGAAAGAGGATTCAGAGATATTTACTCAGTCATTATACCTTTACTGAGAAGTACGGAACACAAGAATCTCGAAGGACAGGTGTTTAAATGACTTGAAAGACAGGAAGCGAGGGAGGAGGGAAGATAAGGTTCATGGAGGAGATGAAATTTATTGGTAGAAATTTGATGAGTAGGGAGTAGCTGGAACATGAGTTAGCATCTAGAGAGAACAATAGAAAGTACGTTCAGCAAGAATTCCAAGTAGATGGTAAGAAGGGGGGCATCGAGAATACAGTGAGAGACAAAGCTGAAACAGTGTGTTGTCTCCAGACTGAAGAGAGTCTTGAAATGGAGGTTCAAGAGTTTGTGCTTAATTTTCTGGGTGACGAGGAGCCATGAAGTTTTTTTGTTTCGTTTTGTTTCAGAGCAAGAGGGTTTTGAAGAGGGAGGGGATTGTTATGGGAGTGGAACCAACAGCATCAGCTGAACCACTTCAAGATCCCATCCTGTTACATACAGATCCAGTCCCATCTCACCTGCTGGCCGCTGGAGGCGGGAGGAGGAGGAAGAGGAGGAAGGGAGGGCCTGGACTTGTGGGAGAGGTTGACTGGCAGCAGGGCTTTAATTTCAATGGAATGTTTTCACGGGCATTGCCTTTCCCTTCCTGGATGGGTGAATGAGTGGAGTTTCCTTGGGAGTGTTTTTCTTGGGCACTTTCATTGGGTTTCAGCTAAAAACACAGGATACTGGTATGGATCTCATGGTTTAGGTTGAATGGCAGGCCACCCCCCAAACATCCTTGAGGTTACATTTTATCCAACCCTTCTCACTGTTCAAATGCCTACGGAGCACAGATTTATAGAATGCCAAAGCTGAAAAGGGCCTCCAGGACCATCTGAGCCATCCTTCTCCTCTTACTCCCACTGTTCTGTGAAAAATCGAGAGTGGGAGAGTAACTCGATTCCAGTAACACGAATCTGATGGTACCATTTACTCTGTAGAGCCCTTCAATGGCAGCCCAAGGTCTTTAGCTGGTGTGACCGTGCGTCCTGATTTGCCCAGAATAGTCCTAGTTCTTCCTTGTTCCTCTGGTGCAATTATTCAAAGTGACCGCATTTACTCTCCGAAGTGAACCAATCTGAATGAGAAACTGTATGGTCACCCTAAGTAATGCTGTCCAAAGTATGGGCCACAGTGTGGGGTCAGGCATGGGGGTGGGGTGGGGGTTCTTAGAGTTACTGTAGAGGGTTTGTCAGTCCACAGTGCTGCTAGAGTTTCTCAATCAGCAGAGAAAAAGTAAGACTACTACATTTTAATTGTCTAAGATGAATGTTGAAGAGGAGTATAGGAATCCCTGGAAAATATGGGGACATAATGACCTCAGGGATCCAGCCCCTCCTTCTTAGGCCCCTCCCTCCCTGCTCAACCCCTAACAACCTGTGGTCCTGCCCTAGGGGATAATTCCTGGTAACTTGACTCTGCCACGCTGTTTCAAGACTCAGTGCTTTTGAACATGTTTCCATCTGCTGGAAGACACGTGCCACCCCCACGCCTGTCTTGTCCCACGCTCAGAGGTGCCACTCCTCTGTCTCCCTTCCCCACACAGGGGGAAGGAGCTGAGAGCTAAACTCTCTCTTCTGAGCCTCCCTGTGCCCTGTGTTCTCTTCTGTCCTAGGGCCTATTGACACTCTACAGGGGCTGTATTTGTTGACAGGATGTCTCCCTCCTGGTCTGTGAGCAGCTCAAGGAGGGCTGTCCCTAAGCTTTGAGCATGGTGCCTGGCCCAAGGAAGGGATGCAGGAAACATTTGCCACGTGCATTCATTCGATCAGTATTTATTGAGCATTAACTTTGTTCCAAGCACGATGCTGCAGGGGACCCAGAAGGTCATGCAACAGTGTCCCTGTGGCTGGACATTCTAGCCCAATCCATGAGCCGATGTGGCATTAAGTGTGTGGACCGATCTGTGTCATGCATGTGTGCACGCATAGGTCTGTGCGGGCTGAAACCTCGGGCTCCTCTCAGGAAGCCAGAATCCTTCAGAACAAATCGGTCTTTTTCCGTGCGGCTTCATTGTGAATTAAGAAGCATAAATCTCTGATCTATTTAAAAACAGGGAAAGGGAAGTCTGTGGAGGCTAAAATAACTTTCTCAAGGTCATGGAATTGTGTGGTTGGTCCCCTGGGAGAGAAGCCTCAGCCTTGGACCTGCTTCGCCCAGGGGGAGGGGGTGACTGTGATTCCACCAAGCTCTGCCCACTCACATGGGAGTTGGGGGGGGGTCCCCACGGTTGCGTGTAGGGGACAGGCAGGCTATGTTGGTGCCTGTCACTAGGCACGGGCCCCTCCCAGGAGCTGGTCCAAAGCCTCAGAGGCTGAGCAGAAGCCAAGCAGAAGCCTGTGCTGTTTGTGGTGAGGAGGGCGCTGTTCTCGGTGGTTTATTTGTGCAATTCCTGGAGTGAGAGGGAAGGTTTGCAGCTGGGGCTGAAGTAAATACCAGGTCCCGGGGAGCTCAACGAATGATAATGCAAAGCCCTGAAGCAAAAGAAGAGGGAGATGAGGGAGGGGGAGGGGAAAGTGGGAGGATGGGGGAAGGGAGGGAGTGAGATTGAAATCTGGAGACCCTCAGGCTGAGCCCTGATTCAGCTGTAGAGAGGGAGGAAAGATTCAGAATTCTGGAAATCTGTCTCCTTCTCTCTCTCTCTGTCTCTCCCCCATCCACCACCCCACTTTGTCACCCCAATTCATTTCTGCCTTGAAACAACCCTCCCCACCCCAGCTCAGAGAATTCTTTCTCCTTGCATTCGGAGGCTTGACAACTTTGGGCTGACCCTGGGTTCCTCCTTCAGGACTCCTCCTTCCTGCCTTCACCACCTCCTGAATTCCATTATCTGAACTATCTTCAGGACAGAGAAGAATGAGGCTACGAGGGGCCCTCCCAAAGGCCAAAAGGGAAAGGTGACAGCTCCCGCGGGAGGTGTCAGTCTCCAGGTCAGGGCGGGGATGGTGGGAGGGCCTGCACCCCAGCAGAAGCCCAGGCCTGCCTGCTCTGTCCGCGGCCTGGGAGCTTGCCCAGTCTCCCGTGAGGTAAGGACTCCGGCTCTGAGCCTCTGTTAGATTCTGTAACAGGCTCTCCCAGTTCCAAGCAAATAAAGAGCCGCAGGGAGGGGAAAGAAAGTGACTTGGAGGTGGTGGAGAAATGCCAGCTGCCGGCATTTCTGAACCCTGAAACCCGATTACTCAACAACCTTCAGGCTTTGCCAGGGACCTCCCTGCAGCAAGCCCCGGGCCTTCCCCCTGCCGGCCCCCCACCCCACTGCTTGAATCCTTCCCTGGAGGCCCAGTGCCTCCTTGTCACCTGCTAGCCCTTCCACTTCTTGGGATCACTTGCCTCATCTGCGGGCCCATCAACACACCCAAGTATTGCTGAGTGTAAGGAGGCCAAAGGGATGGAAACAGCTTCCACTGGAGAGAAAAAGGAAGGGTATTCCTGTTCCCTGAGGGGTTGTGAGGGGGGCGCAATCTTGAGCTTCCTTCTGGAAGGCTGAGTCTGCAGTGCGGTGGGACACCCTGCACAGCGACTCCCCTCCCTCTTCCTTCCAGAAAGTGGGTGCTGCCGCAGGAGGGCCGGGCAGGGTGGCCAGAGCAGAGCTTGCAGGGACCAGCCTGACAGCACGGGAGGGCCCGGGGTTCTGGATACCCTCCCTGCCTTCCCTTCCTCCTTTCCTGCTTAGTTCACTCGAGTCAGGAAGGCAAAGATTTGGTGCCTGGTCTAGTGCTCAGCACATGGTAGGTACTAAACATATTTGGTGAATGAGTGAATGAATGAATGAATGAATGAATGAATGAAGGCATGGTGAAAACGTGAACTAAATAGAGAGGGGAGTAGTGGGAGACTGAGGAGGTGGAACTCGGGAGTGGGCAGAGCCAGGGGACAAGGGTGGAGAGATGAGCGATTGAAAGGGAGCTGTGTTCCGGGCCAGCCAACGCACACTTGCAGTCCACGAATCACGGCCAGCTAACTGTGACACCGGCATGAATAGCTCCACAGTTCACAGTGTCTGCGCATACGCACCCCCATTCAGCTGGAGGCCTGTTGGGACGGTCATTCAGGGGACTCTGGTCTCAAAGCTGGAGGACCCCTGGGACCAAGGGATCCAACGCCCTGAACGACAGATAAGGGAAATGACATACAGACAGGCAAGTGACATTGCCAAGGTCATTCCGAGTTGGGGCAGGGCCCATACCATCTCCAGGTCACGTTCCTTTGGCTCCACCTGTCCTCCCTCCAGGGGATTTGAAGAGGCAGCATTTCCTGGACAACACTGATTGATGGTTGTGACTCACGAGCACGTGGAACCAGTCAGACCTGGCCTTTCTCTGCCCTCCCTTTTGAAATCATCTCCAGCCCTGGAGCCTCTTGTAACCTCTTCTCTACTTCACCGGCTGCTCTCACCTACCAAGCTGCCTGCAGTCCCCAGCCTTTAGGGAAAAAAAAGAAAGAAAGAAAAAGAAGCACACATTTTGCTCGAATCACCTCAGGGGGGACCCTGATAAAAAATTCTTTGTTTATACCTAAATTCCCCCAGAGACAGAGCCCGATGTCTCACTCATCTGTTTCTCCACAGTGACAGCACACAGTAGGTGCTCAGTCAGAGTCTGGTGTTGGGAGGAGGTAGGAAAGGACGGAGACACCAGAACTCCAGGCAGCCTGGGGAGTCCTGGGCTTTCTGGGCTGTGTTTGTGGGTCTTCTCAGCAAAGCCCTGCCCCCCGGGGGGGGGGCCAGGAGACGTGCTTTTCTGTGCCTGTCAGACAAGTAAAAAAGTGCTTGCTGTTAGACCTGCACTGATACTCAAATATATGCAAAGGACTGAAGTCGGCTCCCAAACCAAATTTAAATCAAACCAGGTCGAGTAGGTAGGGCAGACTTCGGTAATGGGGACTGTCGCTGGGGTAAACTTGTGAGCCCCTTGGCTTTGCACGTGGATTTCCAGAAATGCGGGCTCAAGCTTCCTTCAATAATAACTTATGAGTCAGTTCCCTTCCAGTCTCATTCCGGAGTTAGTATTCACGCCATGCATGGTCAGGAGCAGCTGTGGGACGGGAGCTGGCAGAGGACACATTGTGTGAATTTTATTTTGATGGCCCTTTGGAGTGGGGTCTGTTACTTCAGTGTTTCCATCAAGGGGGAGAAGAAAAACACGAGGACTGGCTTTCAACCGTACTTCAAAGATGGCAGCTAACTTGCTCTTATCAGGTCATAACCAAAGTCAAGGAGGAGTTTAGAGATTCCCAGCCTGGGCTAGTCATAACCCATAGTGTTTCTTGTAATTTCAAGTGATGTCATAGGTTGCTCAAAATACAATTAAGTATACTTTAGCCTAGAAATTTACACACACACACGCACACACACACGTACCATATGATGCTTGATTATGTACATTTGCTATGTAACACTTTTGCTAAGAGTTGGCTTGTGGGACAAGAACAAACAAGAAATCAGGCAACAGGCAGGCAACTCATATCCAAATGTGGCAAGGTCACTGGAATTGCCATTAAAAGAAAAAATATATACTTTACAAAATAGGAACTCTCAAATAAGAAAAAACACAAACTTCGTATGGAGAGAGAAATTCCTATTAAAGGGGAGTAATAAATGGAAACAAATCCTTAAAACTTTCAGTGTTTGGCTACCTTCGTTCCATGGTGGTTAGGGATATTTTGGGAAATAAAATTACTTTACTTTCATAAGTGACTGGAGGAAGTGTGTTGAAGTGGACCAGACGGGGCCCTGGGTTTTAACTGTATTATGAAAAGGGCACAGCGGGACAGAAGGCTAAAAGGAGGGGTGGCCTTCGAAGGACTCTGAGCCTCATGGGCAGTGGGGGTTATGGACTGTTTTGCAGGGGACAGGGGAGAAGGAGGGAGCTGTGTTTGGCAGAACGTGACAGTAGCCTTGTGGAGAGAGACTGGCGGAGGTAGAGGCAAGAAGCCCAGTTCCGAGGCTGTAGCGATAACTCATGTGCGAAATAGGGAAGACGTTTGAGCTGTGGTAAAGATGATGGCAAAGCTGTGGTGGTATTGAGAGAGAATCATCCGAGCTCTTGGTGGGTGAGGATGGCAGGTAGGTGTGAGGGGAGGAGAGGAATAAAAGACAGCTCTGAGCCCGGGGAACTGGGAGGACATTCGATCCTCAAGGGCTACTCTGGTCAGAAGGGCAGCCACTGGCCACAGGTGTCCGTGGAGCCCCAGAAACATGGCCGGTCTCAGCTGAGCTGCGCTGTCAGTGTAGCACGCACACCTAGTTCAAAGTCTAAGCGCCAAAAAAAGAATGTAAACTATCCCATTCATGATGTTGCATGTGGATTACATGTTGAAATATTTTGGATATATTACAGGGTTAAATAAAATATAAAATTAATTCGACTTTTTTTCTTTTAAATTATGTGGCTACTAGAAAATTTTAAATTGCCCTGCAGCTGGCACGAGCTCTCTCGGGCAGTGCTGCTCCCGTGGCTTCCCATTACACTTCGATTCACGTCCAAATTTCTCACCATGACTGTCAAGGCCCTTGCTGGCCAGCCTTGCTGGCCTCAGCGTGGGCCACACTCCCTTCGGTCAGCATGTTCCAGGCACGCTGGCCTTTCTGGTCGCCCAGCATGCCAGTGCTCTTCCCTGCCTCGAGGACTTGGCCCTGGCCGTGCCCCTGCCTCCACGTTCTCTTCCGAGGTCTTAACCTGTTGGATCCTTCCACCATTCACGCACCACCCGCATGGCGGTCATCTTCTCCAGAGCGCTTCGTTTGACCACAGCTGTTTCTGAAACAGTTTTATCTCCTTCCTGCAATACCACTCTATCATCTCGCCTTTTTATTTTCCTCAGAACACTTCATCTGTATGGGAAGTACCTCTTTAACTGTTTTGTTTAATGCTGTCCTATCTCTTCCTGATTGCTGTTTAAGCTCCTAGAAGGCAGGGACCCTGTCTTCTTCCCCTTTTATCTCTGGTTCCTAGCACAGTGCCTGGCACAGAACTGGGATAGAATCATTGATGAATGAATGAATGGAGAAATACAGAAACATTGGTAAGCGGAAGGTTTGGGGAGTGTCTCAGTTGTTAATTGCTATGTAAAAACACCATCCCCAAACTTAGTGGCTTGAGAACGGACACTGGCCGGCCTGGACGCTGGGAACATGAGCCACATCGTACTGTCCGAATCCGCCTGACTTCATGCTCGTTCCCTGTCTTCATGAGCAGAACTTAGCATTCCTCTTCGTTAGTATGACCGTTGTTCTCCAGGTGTCTCCTGCCCAGGGCAATGGTGCGGTGATTGTTCGTTAAAGGAAATTCCCGTCCGCCCTTCAGTGGAAGATAGTGACAGACAGTCTGTGCCCCAAGGTTCTCTGAATAGCTCAGCTGGAAATCCCTGCCTTGATGCTTTCAGCCATCTTGGATTGTCATATGGTGATTCTGGCCCAATTCTAATTCTACTCCCATATGGAAAGACTGCCTTAAACCAAGCTTCTAGTCGTCGGTAAGTTCTCACCTTACCTCCCCTCCTGGAGATGCTGGCAAAGCTCTGCTAGGGGCTCTGCCTTACTACAGCAAGCAACAAATTTATCTTTGTCTGGTCCACAGGTCGTGTCCATTGTACTCGGGGCCAGCTTTATAGGCTTAACAGAACAACTGGCTTCGTGTGGGGTGATGGGACTCAGCCGGCCAGCTCTTCTGTTCCACATGCTGTCATCTCGGGGCTCCACCCGCCCAGACATCCAAGATGGCTCCCTGGAACGTCTGGTGCCTTGGTGGTGATGGCTGGATGGCTGCCCTCAGCTAGGATGCTGGGATGGCAGGACCTCTCTCTGTCTCCAGGTAGTCTTGAGGCCTCTCCTTCTCTGTGTGGCTGCTCCACTCCATCTCTCGCTCCGTCCGTGTAGCTGAATTCTTACAAAGCGAGTCTGCCAGCCCTTCTTAAGGCTGAGGCCTGGAACAACAGCATGGCTTCCACCTTCTGCTCGTTAAAACGGCCACAGGGCAGACCAGAATCAAGGGAAGGAGAAAAAACTCCACCCCTCCACTGCGGTAATGACAACATCTTGATCTCCCAGAGAGCTGAATTCAGAGACTGAGATGCTCGTTAGCCAACACGACTGGGGAGAAGAGTGGAGCCAGAGGTCAGGCAGGGCTGAGAAGGTGGCCTTGTCCTCGGTCCTCAGGCTGAAGCCCCGGGGCTGAGTCAATCCTGTGGTATGAGCCAAGGAGCCCAGCAATGTTTTCTGAGCAGACACCGTATCCCAGGCAGGCTCTGGGCTGACCTTAGCAGAAGGATATGGAGAAAAGCATCCGATTGTCTGTGTGTGCCAGGCTAGCAGTAAGAGACCCAACAAAGACACTCAGGACTCGGGAAGGTAATAATTAAAGCTGAGCTGAACTGTACTGATTACTAGCATAGCTGGCATTCAGAAAAGAAAAATAGTTTCTCTGAGCTGTTGTCAAAGACTCATTTTTTTAAAAATATAAACATTTCAGTTATAAAAGTAACATACCCATTTTACAGAGTATTTGGAAAATGGGGAAAGGAAAAGTCCATCCATATTCTCCTTCCCTAATGCAGCTACTCAGACAGTTCCAGTGTGTTCCCTCCCAGCCTTGTCCTGTGAGTGGGTGCTGTGGGTATACTTGGGAACTGTTAAGGAATGGGCGGCTTTGTGGGGCTTACTCACAGAGTTACGGAGGAGTCCTCTTGGTCCTTTACAAAGGGATCCCCCTGGGAGAAATGGCTCAGTCAGGGCTCTTCCTGGGTCTCCTGTCATTCATCAAACGAGAACAGCCAGAGTGAGTGGCAGGTGCCGTGGTATGAAGAGTTTCTTGGGAACTTTGAGGAAGGCAGGTCTTGGTGGATCCTTGGTGGGGCAAGCAGGTGCACTGGGGTCTGAGACTGTGCCTGGAAGTGGGAAAAAGAAGGAGGAAGGGAGGCAAGGAGGAAGGGAGGCAAGGAAGAAGGGAGAACAAGCCAAGACAAAGGTTGCCTCAGGGTACAAGGTGGGGGCGGCATGGGCCCTGTGTGTGGCCCCGGGTGCCATGATCAGGCATTCATAAGCCTTGGCCAGGCTGGCCAGAGGTAACATCTTCTGTCTTCACAGACTGGGTCCACAAAATTGGGTTGGGCTTTTTGTTTTACTGGCCTTCAAGCCTTCTCAGGCGTCACCTCCTCAGTGAGGCCTTCCCTGATTATCCATTCTAAATTAGACCCTAGCCCCACTTCAGTCCCCTTCTATCCTGCATCTTATTTTAGCTTCCTCTTAGTATCTCCCACAAGCTGACATTCTCTCCTTTTATTTATTTCTTTTCTTTTTTATTGTCTTCTCCACATGCAGACAGAATGTGTGCTGAGCACCATGGCCTGGCCTATCTTGTTCCCTGAAACTCTGGTGCCTGGAAGGGTGCCTGGTGCAGAATAGGCACTGCACTAATCCTAGTGATTGACTGGCTAGCCAGTCCCCCCCGGGAGCTGCTTCGTTGGCCAGTGACCACCTTGGGGCAGGATGTCCCTCCCTGCGGTACTGCGTCCCGTCCCGAGCTGCAGGTGACCAGGACAAACACTAGCGTCTCCTCTGAAGAAACCCCTCAGGTAAGAAATGCTCATTTTGATTTACCACAAAACCGAATGCAAACCTGGCAGTCACAGACAGGAGAGAAAAGCCCAAACATACTGTATCTAGAAAGTCAGCGACTGCTTCCTGGCTCGGGGACATTCAGCTGACAGGGACCCTAAATGCAAGAAGTGTTTTCTCTGGGGTGGCCTCATCCAGAGCTGGTGCTCCAGAATCACGCCTTAGCCCCTTCTACGCTTTTCCCCACTGCTTTCTCTGGCTCCCGGTGTGACTCATTTGCCTGTTACAGGTTCGCACTCTTTCAAAGCAGCCATGCACACGAGATCTTCAAAATCGGATGCTTTTCTTACTTCTCAAAGTCGGGGATTTACTTTCCCATTCCCTCTATAGGATTTTTTGATTCTGAAAAATTCCTGGTAATTCATTTGTGCTGAGGGTCATTAATCTTAATGTAAAAAAAAAAAAAAAAAAAGCCTTGCCTTCGATTGCATTAATTCTCTGACACTTGGGAGACAAGAGGAAGGAAGGAACCTGCAGTTCTCATGCCCTGAGAGAGTTCAGCTATGCGTATTAAGGCAGCAAAGCAGGACTGAGGAGAACAGATTTCCAGCTGCTCCGAATTGGTTCTGGTTACATATGTAGCAAAAGTGCATGGACCGTGGAGACTGAGTTTAGGCTTCCCTTGGAAGTCAGCCGGGAAGGGTACTCACGCCACCACGGAGACAGGCTTTAGAGCGGGGCTCACTGCTCTCTGTTGCTGCAGAGGATGATGGAAGGATAGCTCCCCAGCCAGAAGACGTGGGGTCCAGTGACCCACCTCTGTTACTTTCTAGCTGCCTCCTCCGCCAAACCAGCTACTATCTTTGAGACTTGATTATCCACCTCTGCTATCCAGGTTAACATGACCAGTCCTACTTGCCTACATGGAGTGCTTTTGGGATCAAATGAGGCGGTGTTTGTGAAAGCATTTTGTGAACCTTGAAGTATTATTCAAACGTTGGTTGTTGTTTTTATTAATGTGCAATTGCTTTCTATGCTGGGATACAGCTTTCTGAATATCTTCCGTATGGTAGACGCTGTGCCACATGCTGGGAGCACAGAAAAAGATGTTGTGTTTGCCTCCAAAACTTGCCTAGTCTGGGCTGGGGAGACAGAGAAACAGAAACTCGAATCCAGTAGCGTCAGTGCTGTGTTTGAGGCCCCAGGATGGGGCAGGAGGGATGAGGAGGGGTCATAGCAGGGAACTGGAGGCATCAGGACGGGCTTCCGGAAGCAGGTGGATGGAGCAAAGTCTTGCAGGACTCGTAGGGTAAGAGGTCCCTAGATGGAGAAGTGGGGGAGACACACCCCAGCACAGAGCAGTGTGTGTAAAGGGCTAGGAGCTGGGGGAGCCTGGAGGGCTTGAGGCCCAGAAGCAGATTGCACATGGGTGGTGCACGGACAGGACGCAGCTTTCTTATAGGCAACGAGGCAGGTGAGTAGGCTGGGAGCAAGTCACGCGAGCTTTTGAGTCACAGAGGCGATAGGAAGGCCTTGGAAGTTTTCTCCCAGAGATGTGACTGCTGGGATAGATGATGGGGTATGGCTGATGGGTTGGAGGGGGCATGACTGAAGGCAAGGAGCTCAGGCTGGAGAGGGGAGAGTAAGAGCTCCAAAACTCCTGCATGAAGGCAATGACAATGGGGGTTGAGATGCCTCAGATAGGGAAGCCCGAGGGGAAGTTCCTGGTGACCCCTGACACTCAGGGAGGGTGGGGTGGGGCGGAGGAAGTCACGTTGAGCCTGGGGAGACAGAGATAGGCATCTCGTCGGCACAGGGTTGGAGACATACTGACTTCCATGGGGAGATGTCCAGGGAGTGGCGGGGTTCTGGATTGGAGCTCAGGAAAGAATTCGAGATGGGAGACAGCAGATCTGATGGTCTTCATGCAGATGCCAGTCACTGCCGTGGATGGCTGGGCAACAAGAGAACCAGGACGTGGACAGAGTTTTCAGGGGCAGTGACCTTAATGGGGTGGGTAGAAGGAAAGAATCCAATGATGGATGTTGAGAAGTTGCCAGATGGGTTGCCTCAGGGGCTAAGGAAGGAGGGAATTTCAAGGATGGAGCTGCACCTCGTCAAAACCTCATGAATGTTGACAGAGGAGAGGACAGAAAAGTGACTCTCTGGTTTGTTCACTGAGTTGCCCTGGCCAGAGCATTCTGTGGAGAGGGGGTCACAGAAGGCTGGCCGCGAAGGTGGCCGTGAGAGGACTGAGACAGTGGAGGCCACAGGGGAGACGTCAGGAGCTCCTGGTGAGAAGGGAGAGAAGTCACAGGTGGAGAGAACTGCAGGCCTGGGGTTGGCTCTGTGAGACTGTGGAGAAATAAACGTGCTTGTAGGCTGGGGGAAAAAGTTAAAGAAAGGTAAGGGGGGTTGAAAGTCAGGAATAAAAGCAGATATTTTTGTGGAAAACCCCTTCCATGAAGGGAAAAGGGGTGTCATCAGAGTCTGCCCCTGAGAAAAGAGGGAGCAGCAGCCAGGTGAAGGCGAGCTCGAGGGAAGAGGTCAGGAGATGAGGAGGAACAGAGATTAAAGAGAGCTTGATGCCACCAAGGACAGAGCTTTACCCGAAGAAGGAGGAGCCATGGTTTGGCAAGGGTCTGGGGAGGCAGAGAGTGTGCCCTCACTCATAGCCCATGGCATCCATGCTCCCTGGCCCAGGTACAAACCCCAACTTCTGGGACCCCACTCCCCAAGCCCAGGTGTGCACACTCCTCATCCCCCCCCACCACACCCCACTTCCTGCCCACTGGCTCCCTGGGTGGGGAAAATGAAGAGTCATTAATCTAGCAGGCTCCACACAAAGGCAGAACCAGGCAACAACGAGGGGGTTCGTACCCAGGCTGCAGGTAGAGGGAGGCATTCATTGAAAACAGAACAAGTTTCCAGGGAGCACAGTGGAGAGGCTGAGGAGGGTCGCAGCAAAGGAGGGAAAAGCACAGAGTCGAGGCCTGGAAGCTGCATGCTAAACGTAAAATCTGGCTTTTAAAAAGTAAATTGAATTCAGGGGCACCTGGGTGGCTCAGTCCTTAAGCGTCTGCCTTCAGCTCAGGGGTGATCCCGGAGTCCTGGGATCGAGCCCCACATTGGGCTCCTCCGCTGGGAGCCTGCTTCTTCCTCTCCCACTCCCCCTGCCTGTGTTCCCTCTCTCGCTGGCTGTCTCTCTCTCTGTCAAATAAATAAATAAAATCTTAAAAAAAAAAACAAAAACAAGTTGACTTCAGCCTGCTGTCAGGTTAGACGCTGACGATGGACTGTGGGAAATGCAACTTCTCTTTTAAAACCAGTGTGTGTTTAAATGTGACCACGGCCTGCCTTAGATCTTTGTGAACATGTGAGGCAAGAACAACATTGTAAGGTATCCTTTTAGAAAGGCTCCCAGCATTAAACTGTTTCAAAACGCCTCTTCTTTGGATGGATACTCTCTGTTTTGAACTGACAGTGAAATCTCGAAGACATCACACAAAAAGTAGTTCCAGAGTTCTCTAGAGGACCGCATACTATGCTACCCCTCCAACCCTGGTCTCCCCATCTGGCCCCTACCTCTACCCCAAAACAAGAAAACAAAAATAGCACAAATGAGGCAGTGTGCCAGAGGGCCCGCAGATCTGCCTCCTCCTTCAACAGTGTTTGGACGGAACAGACCCAGGGACGCCCCTTCCACCAGCTTCCAACCACCCTCCAACCTTTGCTCCAGTCGCAACCTTCGGAGCCATCTTCTTGGCCACTCTCTGCCTCCGGGATGGCCAACACCCTATTTTGAGCTCCTTATTACGGATCAACCATGATCTCCCAAATTGTCCGAGTTATTCCACCGAGCTGGAGGTCGTTGCCAACCGTCTGTTCAACATGCATCCACGGGGTCCTTCACTTCCCTCTGTCTGGGCTTCTATTTCCACCACGACGACGTGGCTCTGCAGGACACGGGCCACTTCTTCGGGGATTTGGCGGAGGAGAAGTGCGAGGCACCGAGCCTCTCTTGAAGGTGCAAAACCAGCTCCACGGCCGGTCCTTCTTCCATGACGTTAAGAAGCCATCCCAAGATGAGTGGGGGGAAACCCTGGACGCCATGGAAGGGGCCTTGGTTCTGGAGAAGAGCCTGCACCAGGACCTTTGGGCATGTAGATCCCAACCTTTGGGATCTGCATGCCCTGGGTTCTGCCTGCTCAGACCCCCATCTCTGTGACTTCCCGGAAAGCCACTTCCTAGATGAGGAGGTGAGTCATCGAGAAGATAAGCGACTACCTGATTAGAAGTCTCTGGAGCCCAGCAGGCTTCGAGGGGCCCCTCTGGCATCTCCCCGGTCCCAGGGCTTGTGCCTGAGCGCCTCTCTGCAGCCACTAGGCAGCTTTTTCATCACACTGGAGCCTTCTCCCAAGCCCTGGAACAAATGGAAACAATAAAACTTTTTGCTGCAAAAAAACAAAAAACAAAAAGCACACAAATGAGTCTTTAGTTTGGGGTTTTTTTTGTTTGTTTGTTTTGTTTTGTTTTTTTCGAGGCTTGCTCCCCTCTGCAAGGCATCAATGTTCAATTCCACAATTACCTAGTTATGTAGAGTTTTAAGGGAAATCTGTCTGATTCTGCAAGATTTTGTTTTTTGTTTTTTTTTTTAAGGTTTTATTTATTTACTTGAGAGAGAGCGTGAGAGAGGGTGCACACGTAGGGGGAGTGGTAGAGGGAGGGGGAGAAGCCCACTCCCGGATGAGCAGGGAGCCTGACACAGGCCTCAATCCCAGGACTCCAGGATCAAGACCTGAGCCAAAGGCAGGCACTTCACAGACTGAGCCACCCAGGCGTCCCTCTGCAAGATTCTATTTGTATAAAAATAATCATGGGGTCCTAATTATGGAACAGAACACAGGAAAGAACAACTGCGTCTTCAAGAGTATTTATTCTTCACAAATCTGCAGTGTGGGAAGACTTTACATTTTGCATCCCATCCCTGAGCCCATCTATCTGTCGGGCATTCACTAAAATGAAGAAACGTCTTCAGCACTTTCCCACTTAACTTTTACTGCTTAACGTCATTGGGCATTGCTTTTGCCCTCTCATGGCCCTGTTAAGGAATGGTATTCTTGTGATACATTTTGCTGCCATAAGGACAGATTCTATGGCTAAGGGGAAAAGCTGATAGAAGAGAAACTATGTAGCAGGAAACATGACATTTTGGGTGCTGGTGTTTGTCTACCCCAGGAGTTTTTCTTTAGGCTGGAGTTTTCTGTAAGCTGAACTTACAAAGGTCATGTCTCGCATTGGTGACTAAACAAGTGAAATGAGTCTAACATGAAAACAGATCACGTTAGTGAATAATAAAATAGTGAGTTACAAATAGTATTCCTTAAATAACATTTCTCTCATTGAGTGATACTTGGAATTTTAAGGGAAAAAAGTGCATCGATCTCTGCTTGACCAAAGGCAGATTACAACTGGAAACATATCCAGACATAGAATAGCTACAGTAAAGCCTTATTATTAATTTAGGCTACAATTATTTACTTTGGTTGCAATCATAGCTCTTTTTCTTACTGTAAAGAAAGATTTATACATTTCACCCCTTTTTTTTTTTAAAAAGATTTTATTTATTTATTTGACAGAGATAGAGACAGCCAGCGAGAGAGGGAACACAAGCAGGGGGAGTGGGAGGGGAAGAAGCAGGCTCATAGCGGAGGAGCCTGATGTGGGGCTTGATCCCATAACGCCGGGATCACACCCTGAGCCGAAGGCAGACGCTTAACCGCTGTGCCACCCAGGCGCCCCTATACATTTCACCCTTGAACAATGCAGAAGTGGTAGCACCGATCTCCCCCATCCTCAAAATGCACATAACTTTCGACTCCCAAAAGTTTACTGCTAATAACCTAGTGTTGATTGGGAACCTTAGTGATAACATAAACAGTTAACACATATTTTGTATGTTATGTGTATTACATACTTATATTCTTATAGTAAACCAGAGAAAAGAAAATGTTATGAAGAAAATCATAAGGAAGAGAAAATACATTTATAGTACTGTACTGTTTTTATTGAGGAAAAAAATCCATGTCCAAGGGGACCTGCACAGTTCAAACCTGCATTCTTCAAGGGTCAGCTATAGTATAAATAATATGCGAAAGCCGTGTTCCACTTGTTTAGGAGAATACGTTCTTTAAGTGACTTTAATGCATTCGTTTTATAAGAGCAAGTGCTTTTGTAAACTATGAATTCAAACTCACTACAAGTATTTGCAAAGTTTACTGCTCTCCCTATTGGATATTTAAAATTAAGATTTTTCACTAATTCAGAATGACATTCTTGTTTAACGAGACTAATTCAGTAAGTTTATTTAATTCAGTAAGTGTACTAGTGGAAAAATTCTAGCCAGTTGGGGAACTATGTTTCCTAAATGGAAGGAGTCTTGATAAACAACAGATCACATTCTTTTTTTCAGAAAAGAAGTGGACAAATGAGAAGGATGGGAAGCAATTTTTTAGGATGAAGAGGGAAAGTGGTGGTATTTTTAGCTCTTGTTTTTCTATTTTCCCAGGAAGATAAGAAGATATTACAGTGAAGGATACGGTCTTAGGACTCAGGAACAGATATGTGAGCAAATCCCGCGAGATCCGGTCTTCCTGTGATGTACCACACCGTGAACCTGAGTCTCACTCACACGGCCGGCTCCAGAGTCTAACGTGTGGCCTATTTGCTTGCCACAGTGGAACTACAATGCCCATCTATTCAGGTCTGTTTCCCCATCTTTCACTGCAGACGAAAATACTTGGTTGTAAAATCATCCCAGACTTTGGTCGAGAGTGTTTTTTTTTTTTTTTAAAGATTTTATTTATTTATTTGACAGAGAGAGAGACAGCCAGCGAGAGAGGGAACACAAGCAGGGGGAGTGGGAGAGGAAGAAGCAGGCTCATAGCGGAGGAGCCTGATGTGGGGCTTGATCCCAGAACGCCAGGATCATGCCCTGAGCCGAAGGCAGACGCTTAACCGCGGTGCCACCCAGGCGCCCCTGGTCGCGAGTTTTGAACTATGCCTGATATAGGTTCGTAGAGCCACAGAGCATGTGTCGAAATGTAGAGACATATGGAAGCCATGCCAACGAAAGAGAATCACAGCTCATGGAGTTGAAAAGGACTCTAGAGACTTCCGGTCTAACCTTCTCACCTTGTCAGGGAGGAAATGGAAGCCTAGAGACTCCAGGGGATTTGCTCAGCATTTCACAGGTAGTGCCCAATTTAGAACCAGGATTCCTTGATTGTGCATCTAGTTCCTCGACCACATCACGGAGCCTGTGCTCGTTTGGAAGATACTAGTATTGTAAAATGATTAATCTTCAAATTAGCCGTTTGACAATAACTTTTCTTCGGTGGAGTTTGACCAGTTATATACCATGCCAGCCACGTCTGCAGCCACGCAAATTCACAGGCTCGTCATGATTTGGAGGACCCAAAGCTTGCCTGCTATGACAGGTCCCCTTCTTTTGCACCAGCAAGGTGCACCACTCCTCTTTAATGGCACTTAACACTGAGTAACTATTATTATTAATTGTTTACTGGTTTGTCTCGCCTACTAGACTGTGAGCTTTACAGCTGTAGAGAGCATGCCTTTCTTCTCCCTTTATTCCCATAGTGCCTGGTTCAGTAATTATCAGATGAGTCCATGAAATTCAGAAACTCTGGAAGCAGCACTGGGCCTTTCACATAGGGCCTAGTGCAGTTAAAGGCAGTCCGTGAAGTCACTGGGCGGAGTTCGGGGTTGGCTGCCTGGCTTCGGCTTCCTGAGCATCCCTCCCTGGCTGGCTGGGGCGGCTTAGGCATCCTCACAGCTGACCATGCGTTGAGGTTGTCTGCGCCAAGCACCATTCTAAATGCTTTACGTGCATTTACTTGTTTTATCCTCACCACCCTATGAAATACTACTCCTCTGAGCCCCAAGTTACAGATGAGGCTTGGAGAAGTTAATTTGCCTTGGTCTTACAACTGAAGCAATCTGAAGCCAGATCCTGCGCTTTAAACCCTTGGGCTCTTCTGCAGTAAACCAAGGACTGAAGCAGACAGCTTGGGCCTCTTTTTTTTTTTTTTTTTTTTGGCCTCTAAGCCAAGTTATATATTTGAAAATATAAATATGACTACCATGGCGAACTTCCTGAAATTTCTCAAACAGGACCTACATATTTACCTATCTCTGCATTTTCTTTCACCTTCCTATTCCTCCTTTCTCTTCCTGTTGATCTCATCTTTCGGCTCTCGCCCTGAAAAACGTACCTGGTTTCCTCTCAAATCAGAATTAATCTCTCTGTTCTTAGGTGCCCTTTGTTTAAACTTCATTTTTGGCACTTACCTCATCATGCCTGGGATGAGTCACTTGAATGTTTGTCTATCTTCCTAGCTAAACCAGAGCTCTGGGAGTTGGGGGCTGTGTGGCAAGGGATGTTATTTTGCAGCACTTGCAGCGGGCCTGCTGCGCGCTTAGTAGGTGCTCAGGCCTTGTAGAAATGAGATAGCTATTTTTTTTTTTTTTTAGGAGTCCAAAGTCGCTGTCTGGCGTCTCTGTCTTTTTTGGGACGCCGGTGTGGTCCGAGATGCCCTCGCCCCCCCAGACTCCCTCCCTGCCCACTCCTGCCCTGGCTTGGCCTGACGCTTGGCAGCGCTCGGCAGGCCGCGAGGGCCTCTGGTGCCCTGACACTGGCCTCGGCCCAGTTTCCCCGGCTTCTAAATGCGGCCCGGAGCTACCGGGGGAACTGGAAAAACACTGGCAGGCCGCCCCACCCCCAGGCCCTGGCGGGGCCTGGCGGCCGCATTTCTGCGGCTAGAGCCTGCTGCTCGGGAGGCGCTGGGGCCTGGGGCGGGGGAAGCGGGGGAGGCGGCCGGGCGCGGGCGGCTGCCTGCCTGTCAGCGGGAGCGGGCGCGGGCTCGTGTGTCAGCGGCTCCCTCCTCCTTCTCCCCCTGCAGCCGGCCCGCCCGCGCGCCCGCCCGCCCGC
>NC_048218.1:71293759-71300198 GCF_002007445.2 Ailuropoda melanoleuca
TTTTTTTTTTTTTTTTTTTTTTTTTTTTTTTTTTTTTTTTTTTTTTTTTTTTTTTTTTTTTTTTTTTTTTTTTTTTTTATCTGGTTGCACTTAGGAGCCGAGGAGGAAGCTAGCAGCGGGTTGTTACCGGCCAAGGGGTGTGGGAAGTTAATTGACTTTAATGACAGGTTTCCCGGGACGGTGGTGACGATGAGGGGGTCCAGTTTAACCCCTGGGTCCCCACTGCAGAAACACGTGGGGGTGGAATGGGGCGCGAGGAGGGGGCGCGCCTCGGAGTCGCGCATATTCATTAGAGAAGGCTCCCTCTTGACCGGGGAGAGCTCCCCCGGCAGTTCAGCGCCTTTCCCGCTCCGGATGCTGCCAGGGACGGCGGGGGGCCGGGGCCCTGGAGGGTCTCCATTCAGAGGATAATGCGCGCTGCGGCGGAGGCCGGCGGCCCGCATCCGGACGTGTAGCTTGGAGCTGGGCCTTATCTCTTGGAACCATCGAGACTGTCCCGGNATCTTAAGAGAAAAAGAAGTTTCCTTGCCTGTGGAAGAGCAAACATTGGCCGGGGGGGGGGGGGGGGGGGGCAATTGCAGTCGTCTTTGAAGCTTCATCCCCCCTCTCCCCACCCGACTAATTACTCCAGCAACAGCCTGGGTGCAGGAGGACAGAAGGTCTTCGAAATAAACCCACTCATTTCACGGACTTGGAAATGTCCCAGATAAGGGAAATGACTCATCCAAAGTGACACAGTCAGTTTAGTGGTGTCGCTGGCACAGAAGCCTGAAAATTCCCACTGGGGCCTAAGATGTCACCCTTTCTCCTCATATTGTACAGAAACAGATGCCTCATCTAAGAGTCTAGACCCAAATTCCAGGAAAAAAGACGATTTTCAAATTATCAAAGGAACAAGTGTTTACTTCTCTTCCTTTAATGTATTACCCCCTCCCCCAAGAGATTTATGTACTTTTGATGATGTTAATAAAAATTCACTTTTTTAGTTGTTCCCCTTTAGTACAGGGAAAGACAGAGATTTAATTTTAAGTTGGTGCAGAAATCGCGCTGGTTTGTGTGTGTGTGTGTGTGAGAGAGAGAGAGAGACTTTTTAAAGAACATACATGTATTTTTATAAAAATGAGACCCTGATGCCTGCATTGTTTATGCCAGGATAGAAAAGGACTTCTAGTGCGCCAGAGGACAGGTTTACCAAATGAAGCATTTAGGTTTGTTTTGGGTGTCTTAATAGAGCAATTGCTCTTATGTTTGTGTTTAAACAAGAGGGAAATCATGGAAAAAATGGTACAATAAAGAAGGGTGTGTGTATGTATGTGTTTATTTCTTGGGGGTGGGTGTTGGACACCTTCCACATAATGAGGCAAGTAGGAGCCAAATTTAAAAAGTATCTTTTAAAAACTCTCCCTCTGGGTCCGAAGCTGGGTCGAAGGTATTCAGTAGAAAAGTGCTGTCTGCTAGCTAGATCATTCCTGTGATAGAGCGGCTCTCCACACTGGCCTGTGGGAAAGGCCAGAGCAAGGCGGGGGAGAGGTAAAGCTTTTGAAACAAGACAGAAAATCGTTGGCTTTATCTTTGTTAGGAAGGCTTCAAAGATTGATTTCTCCCGCCTCATCCTTCTCCTCCCAGAAGCCGTTCTAAAAGAAGGGGGATGAGAGGAGGCTGGCGGGAGGGGCCAGGCAGGGAGGAGAACTGGCCGGCGGTGGGGGAGGAGGGCGCGCCCGCCAGACCCACAGCGCGGTTGATGTGTCTGGTCTCGCAGGGCTCGTGGTTTTCATTTCCCCAACACCTGGATGCAGTCAAACACCTGGCCAAATCTGACAAAATCTGACAAGCCTTTGTGATGGGATTTGGAAGAAATTCCCTGCAGATCCTGGCACAGTTTAAAGCTGTCCGCTTTGAGTTAGGACTTGTTAAGGAGGGTTATGTGAGCTGAAACCCGAGACAACCCTTTTGCTTCTATCTGGAGCCCACATCTTGCCTGGAAATGGGGCATGACCAAGCGAAGGGGTCGCTTGCTGTTTGTATTAAAGGGAAGATGGCCTGTGTGCCTGCCAGCGCGGCCCCCACATGCTTTCTCTATTAGAGCCAAGCGCAGAAACTTATCAAAAACATATGTCTGGTGTTAATCATCTGGACTTGGGCTCCACTTGGGAGTCTAACTAGCTGTCCCTTGGCAGAAGGAATCTGTTGACCTTCTCAGCTTGCTTGAAGAGGGTACAGAGAGGCATTTTCAAACTTTTGGATGCTGGTACAAGGGAATGCCTAGCTGCCCCTAAGTATTGACTAATTAAACAGTCTCCAACACTTGAAGGCTGGAGGCCGCCTGCATCCATTTACTTTGGATGGTGGTGTGATACCCCAGGGAAGTAGCGCCACAGGGGTCTCCCTTAATGGGCGGTGGGCACACATTACTCGATTGATTAACGATTGATTAAGGTCTTGACTTCAGTCCGTTTCAACCCTCCTCAGAAGGAGCTAATAGGAGAACCAGGACTGAATGATTTACTCAACTGCAACTAAAAAAATTTTGAAATCCTTTAAGACATTGACCACAAATCGATCAGAGTAGCCATATCAGATGGGTTCTTGCAAATTAAGTGGCATTTAGTTCATGGAGGGCTGGTAAAAGTTTTGATGGATTTTTAAAAGTGTTCTTTTAATAACAAAAGAGCCAATGACTGAATTCTCAGATTACATGTAATCCACATTCTGCCAAGTCTTTTTTTTGCATATTCCGAAATAACCAGTTCTAAGACGTAGAAGCCTTTACTCTTTTTTCTTTTATTATATTTTCTCAAATAAACTTCCCAAAAGGAAGATATTTTAAGAGCATTTTCAAACATCTTTGGCATCACATAAAAAAGAAATCTCGTGTAAAAAACGAAATGTCATCTGAACTTTTATAATACAAAGGCGCAATCCAATATGAACATATAAAATATATACAAATATAGTGCATGGTCAGTCACTTAATACAGCTCTCTACAAAAAAGTAACTTTTTAGAAATTAAAAAAACCAAAATAACCACTTAATCACAAAAGTCCTCTTCTCTCCCAGTGTCCAAGTTCCTGTTGAGTGTCCCGAGGGGAGAGGTGGGTTGGGAGTTTGCGGGGAGGGGTGACCTGAGCCCCTCAGTTCCGCCACGGCCTCCACATGGAGTCTGCCGTGAGCGAGGGGCCGCTGGAAGGCGACACTGCATTCGGGCCCACGGAGGTCCCGCTGTTGCTGGTGTAGACTGGGATGACGGGGCCGCTGTGAGCGAAGGCCCCGTTGGGGATGAGGAAGGCAAACTGGCCGTCCGGAGCCGGCACCACCTGGAAGCCGCCGAACACCTTAGCGGCTTCTCCAGCGGGGCTGCCCAGCTTGCAGGGCGCGCCGCCGGGAGGGGGCGCCGCGCCCCCGGGGATGGGCACGAGCGGCGGTGGCGGCGCGAATGGCGCGTGCTGCGGACCGCCGGGTCCTGGCGGGGGCGGCGGCGGCGCCTGCAAGGCGGGGTGCGGCTGCCCGGGGTAGGTCATGGCGTTGATCTGGGTCATGCAGTTGGCCAGGTGGCCGAGCAGCCGGGTGCGCACCTCAGTGTTAACGCCCTCGCACGTGGACAGGAAGCGGGTCACCTCGTTCATGCACTCGCTGAAGCCGGCGCGGTACTTCCCCAGCACGCTCGGGTCTGTGCTAAGCGCGGCTGCGGGCCAGAAGGAGACAGACGGGTCACCCAATGGCCCTGGCCCCGAGGCCACCGCCTCCGCCCTGGGAGGTCCCCGCGGCGCTCCTGCCTGACCACCCGCCCGCGGAACAGCCCCCGGCTGGGGCTGGGGGAGGGTGGTGGTTTAGAAAAACCATCCACCTCTCAGCACTAGCTTGGCAACCGAAGCCGAGACGGTTCCTCTCCATTCCCCGCGGCTCTATTTTAACCCATTCAGCCTCGCATCTTCCCCCACCCTCCGCGCGCGCGTAGTGACCTTGGGCAATGCCCTTCCCCCCTCCCCCCGCGCCACCCGGGCCTCATTTCCCCTGTTCTAATGGGGAAGCGGGGTGTGCTAAACCAGATGACCCCCAGGCTCCACGCAGCTCAAAACCGCCACGGTTCTGAGACTTTTCGTCCCCACCCGCTTCCCCCACTGCCAAAGCCGCCCGCCACCCTCGCCGCTACAACCTCTCTCCCTCCCTTTCCGGAACAGTAACAACTTGGAGTTGTGACTATAAATAAGCCCCAGACCGTGGGAACGCGAGAGTGAGCCAAGGCAGTAAAATGTAGCTGAATGCCTCTCACAACCACGGGCGGAAGTCTGGAAGAAATCACCGCGGGGCGAAGGGGACGCCCGCAGAGGGGGACGCTGCAAGCCGCCCTCACCCGTCATCTGCGCCCGCTGCAGGTTTCGGAGGTGCTTCACTGTCATTTCCAGAATGTCCGCCTTCTCCAGCTTGGAATGCCGCGAGCTCTGCACAGAAGAGGAGGCAAGGCACTAAAGTGAGAGCCCTGCCAGCGGCCTCGGAGTCTGGGGTCGCTCCCCTCCCCGGCCGCGGCACGACATCCTCAGACCCTGGAGGGGCCGGGCCCTCGGGCCTCAGAGGAACGCAGTGCAGGCGGGGGCGATCCCGCCGGCGGGGGGGGGNGGGGGGGGGGGGGGAGCGGGCGGGTTTCACGTTCAGTACCTGAGAAATGGTATTTCATTTTAATTAAAAAAAAAAAAAGGCAGCGTTACCACTTACATCTTTCTTAAGAGCATCCAAAATCAGTGTTTTCAGCTGGCTCAGACTTTCATTTATTCTCGCTCTTCGTCTTTTCTCCATGATAGGCTTTGATGACTGTAAAGAAAAAAAAAAGAGAGCCCTGAGTTCCCATGGGATCTGCCATTTCACCCCGGGGTTACAAGGGAGAAGGGAACCCCCCAACCCCGACAATTTCTTAGGGCTGCAGAGAGATAGTGGTACTGCCCTTACCTTTCTGTGCTCAGACGCTGTCTTTGGTTTATCCGGTGTCGTGTTGACACTGGCTGGGGTAGCAGCCACCGGGGACGAGGAATTTTTCTCCATTATATCAGCTGGCATTTTCTGTTGCTTTTTTTTTAATCCCTAGAGAATTTTATTTTTGGAGTTCTTCACACAAAAAAAATTGTTTTGTTTATGTCCCTTTCACTTGAGACTTTCACAAAACTACTGAGCAAGTGCTGAGGGTTTATTATAATATCTTATGGCTACTTGGTGACCGGTAGCGCGATTCCAGGACCAAGGAGAGAGGTAGACGGGGGATTCCACTGTTATCTGCACCAGCTCCGGATCCTGTGTGATCCCCAGGCCCTGGCGGCCTCTATATATATCTGGGACTGCACGCGAACGGCTCGTGTGAAACTTCCCAAACTTTCTTTCCCACAGTAACTTTCAGCCAATGGGAGGAGGAGACACGCGGCACCGCTCGTGGACCGCGCCCCCCCATTGGCCGCCAGGCACAAGGCCTGGCGGCCAATGGCGCGCGCCTGAGCCCGGGGCACCGGAGGCTACAACGTCAATCAAAAGGATTTTAACCCTTTGCTATTCTCCCTGCTGGGCTTTGCTTTAGAGAGGATTTTTCCGCAGGTTTTGCCCCAGTCTAATTTATTTCTTTTGGGGCCAGGGTCTTTGCTCTTTATTTCCTTTCACATGTATAATAGAGCTGCTTTGACACTAATAAGAAATTCATTTGAAATATATTTTTTAAAAAAGATTTAGAAAGACAGGGATAAAAGAGGAGAACGTGAGCAAGGGTTTGAGTTACCGAAACAGCTAAGTGATTTTTCCCGCTCAGACACTATACATTGGGGGGAAGGAGGATAATGAAAATCGATCATGCAGGAAAGGGGCGGGAAAAAAATACTTTTTTGCTTGCAGAAAAAGGAAAAAAATGCCTCCCACCTTACATTTGCGAATTTTCAGAGCAAGGTGTTTTTTTTTGTTGTTGATCCCTCCCGCCTCGCCCGTCCCTCATTCCTCTTCTGGAGTCGGAGCCTTGGATCCCGCGCTTCCCCAGGAAACAATCAGAATAATTTCCAACTGGGCAGAAAGGAAATGGAATTTCAAATGAAAGATGAACAAGAGGGGCTTTGATGGCAAGGCCTCAGGGACGCGCGCGCGCCCTCGCTATCCTTTTCCTTTCCACCCACAAGACTCTCGGTTCTGCGGCCTATTGAGGTGGCGGGCCGGGCGGCAGCCTCTCCCCTCCTTCTCGCCCCGCCGGCGGCCGGGGCAGCCTCAGCACCCCGCGCGCGCGGGCCCTTTAAGAGCTACACCAGCCGAGCTGCAGTTTGACATCAGCCGGCCGGCGAGGGCGCGCCTGGAGCCGGAGCACGTGCCAGGATGTTTTATTGCCGCCGCGGCTGCGGCCGGGCCGGGAGGATGTGTGTGTGCGTGCGTGTGTGAGTGTGTGTGCGCGCGCCCCGGGGGCAGGGAGGCGGGGGGCGGCGG
>NC_048218.1:71617467-71663763 GCF_002007445.2 Ailuropoda melanoleuca
AAGATTCTCGCCCGTCCCACAGGGAGCTGCCCAGTGACAGAGCGGGGATTCCTACCCAGGCAGTCCGGCTCTAGATCGGCTATGTGAACAGCCGTGTGTGTATAAGTCGGGAGAATCCTAGAGGCTAGAGAGGATATCACATAAGGAAAAGAGATTTGTTATTTAGTTTTGTCATTTTTTTTAAATTAGTTTTTGTTGAAAAATTGAATAAAGAGTTTAAAAATAAGTTACCAGGGCTGAGGTTGCAGAGAAACTCGTGTTCAGCCTTAAAGCTTCTAGTTCCGGCCCTGCGCCCGCTGCAATGGGCTCGTCCAGGGCCAGGGCGTCCTCCTGCCTCTGTTTTCCTCCCATCTTCCCAGCCGGGCTCCCTGTGACCTGCCTTCCCTCTGTCCAGCCTCTCTGAGCTTCATCTTCAAACACCAAATTGTGCATCAGCCCAGAACATCTGGGTCTAGGGTGTAACCTACAGGAGGCAACTCTTTAGCCCAGATGCATGGATCAGATGTGCTGACGGTCTCTCATACTCTGCGACTCGCCCTGCATGGTGTGTGGCCTGGTGCCCACTTAGCGATCGCAGTTCTCTTTATTCACCTTCATAGCCGGCTGGAAGCAGAGCCATACAAGAGCTAGAGCATAGAACATGATTACCATCTCCCCAGGGAAAGGGATAGACCCGCTGCAGAGATGGGGTAAGCCGTGACCTTGGGCCTCTCCCGCTCTCCATGGAGAGCACGCTTTGGCATGCTTGCTCCCACCTTAGGGAGCCCCACAAAGTAGGTGAGGGCCTTACACATGCCAGCTGAGCTCCCTGCCATGGTGCCACTCAATACCGGCCACCCCGATGGCTGGGACCCACCCCTTCCAGCCTGTATGGCTACCAGCGTTACTTCTTCTAGAATTCGGAGCTGAGCCAGACCCCAGTAAACGCTCACTGGCCAGCACCATTGCCCCCGTCAAGGGGCATATCTATACAAGGGTGTCTCCCCATCACGGTCCGGTTCCGTGACACGCTCAAACCCGTGAGAAAGCCCACTGACCCCCAGGAAACCAGTAAGAGGGGACGGGGGCAGTTACAACCCATGGTGGCTGTAAAACCTAGTCTCCACCTTCCTTGTTTCTGCCTTTGCCCTTAAAGATGTTGGAGGGAATGAAGAAGAAAATGAGAAACAGGGAACCAAGACGAGCACTCTCAAGTCTGAAATGGGAACAGAAGGTCAGATTCGAGATAACCAGGCAGCCAGTCATTGTTTGTTCACAAAACTTACGTCCTCTGGTGGACAAATGGGACGTCAAGGCCATGGGGAGGCCGAGATAGCAGAGCCGTTCAGGGCTGCTTGGCTGCTACTCTGTCCTTGCGCTTGAATGACCCTCTCTTCGGCCCTCGTCATAGAGGCTGTGGGCCGAGCTGGCCTGGGTCCTGGCGGCCTGCGCTCCCCCCGGCAAGGCTCTGGCCTGCCCAGATTCTCTGCGCGGACTCCGGGGATAACATCAGGAAGATACTACGTCTACTTTGACCTCACTGAAGCCATTGCCTGCTGCTTGCCAGATGTGCTTTTTTTCAGTCCTTTCCCCCAGAGACCTCTGGGATGGGCCAGGCTGAGCTTCAAAGGAGCTTAGCCTTTCTGCTCTTCGGCTGGTGGGTGTTAAGGTCATAGTCCTTGTGCCAGGTCCATGCTGTGCTTTGAGGAAACACGGACGCCGCCTTGAGCCCTAGAACCTGAGGCTTACAGTACAGCTTCAAAGCCATCAAGATGCCAGATCACCTCCTCCGTGAAGTCACTTCCAGTCACCCAAAGCCACCTGAAAGATAGAATGTCTCTCTCTCCTCTGTGCCCCCTTATTGTACTTTGAACTCATAGCGTAGCACTTCTAAGTCTGCTTTGTATTAAAGTTAGGTGTTTGCCGGGCGTCTGGGTGGCTCAGTGAGTTAAGCAGCTATCTTCAACTCAGGTTGTGATCTCAGGGTGCTGGGATTGAGCCCTGCCTCAGGCTCTCTGGTCGGGGCGGGGGGGGGGGGGGTACTTCTCCGTCTACTCCCCCACACCTGCTTGTGCTCTCTCGCTCTCTGTCTCAAATAAATAAAAAAAAATCTTTTTAAAAAAAGGTGTTTGTGTGTCCAATTCTAACACCAATTCTAATGCATGGGTTTTTTTTCCCACACCACCAAACAATCCTCAGACACCAGCTGGGTGTCCTAGAATTCATGTCAATTCCGATTCTATCTACTCGGAGATAGCATCAGATTTCATAGGTTAAGGGCTTAGTTCCACAAGACTGCCCACTTCAGATGCCAATCGCTCATTCAAGTTGTTACTTATGCTTCCTGCAGACTATAAATAGTAACCGCTACAAATCAGAGATTTCCACGACACCTTCCTTGGGTTCAATTAATTTGCTAGAGTGGCTCACAGAACTCAGGAAACCAGTTACTTACTAGATTCTAAACGTATTACAAAGGATATTAAAAGATACTAATCAATAGCCAGATGAAGAGAAACATAAGGCAAGGTCCTGAACAAAGGAACTTCTGTTCCATGGAGGTTGGGGTCCAGCATGGTGGAACATGGAAGTGTTCCAGTTCCCCAATCTGGAAGTTCTCTGAACCCCATGCTTTTGGGTTTTTATGGAGGCTTCGTTACATAAGCACAATTGATTACATCTTTGGCCATTGGTGATTGAATTCAATCTCCAGATTCTCACCTCTCCCCGGAAATCAGAGGGTGGGACTGAAACTTTCAATCCTTTAATCACATGCTGGTTCCACTGGCAACCAGCCCCCATCCTTAAGTGAGGCCCAAAAGCCACCTCGGTAACATAACAAAAGACACCTTCATTGTTCTTATCACAGGAAATTCCAAGGGTTTTAGGAGCTCTGTGCGGAACTGGGTTGAAGACCAAATATGTATTTCTTATTATAAATCAGGATATCACAGCACGTGTGTCTCCTCCAAAGACTGTGAGCTCCTCTTGGGCTAGGCTCAGAGCGGACCCTCAGCAAACACTAAGTTAATAAAAGAATGGGTGTGGTAAGTAACCCATTTCACTGACCTCCTGAACACCTACGTGGGGAAAAACTTCTTTTCATTCACTCAACAAATATGCATGGAGTCCCACTATATGCCAGGTACTGTTCTTGATTATAGAAGGAGAAAAAGCAAAGATGCATATCCTCCTGAAATTCATAGTTTAAAGGAGGAGAACAAATAATATGGATGGGGGAAACAACGAACAGAACAAAACAGGTATATAAAATACATAGACTGAGAGCAACAATTAGAGTAGAAATAAGCAACGGAGAAAAATGAGGCAGAAAAGGGAAATAGAGAGAGCTGGGATGGGGGCAGGGAGATATGGGCTGGACTAAAATCTATGGAGGTCAGGGAAGTCTTTACTGAGAAAGTAACATTTGCGAAAATACCTGAAAGATGCGAGAGAGTGAGATACATGGATATCTGGGAGAAGAGCCTCTGCAACAGAGGGAACCACATGTGCAAAGGCCCTGAGGCAGGAATATGCCTGACATCTGGAGGAACATCCAGGAGTTCAATGTGGCTGGAATAGAGTAAGTGAAGGAGATAGCAATGGGAGGTGAGGCCTGAGAGATAATTACGGCACATGTCGTGTAGGGCCTGGTTGGTGTTATTAGTAAAATAGGAAGCCATTAGAGAATCTCAAGAAGAATAGCATGATCCGACTCAGGTGTTACCAGGGAGGCTCGGGCTGCTGTGTGGGGCATGGACTACAGCAGGGCAGTGCAGAAAGCTGAGAAAAGTTAGGGGGGTGTTGTGATAATCAGGGCGGACTATAAGGGTGAGTGGAGACAGGCGGATAGCACTGGAGATGGTAGAAGTGGGAGGACCCTGGGGCATTTTTCAGAGAGACAGAACAGAATTTGCTGCTGAAATTGGAGGTAGCATGCAGGGAGAAAAAGAGCAGTTTGGGTGGAGAGGTCAGGGGTAGGGGTTGTGAGCACAGCACCGGCACCAAGCAAGAATTTGAGGAGTGGAATTTGGTGTTGGAGTGAGAAGGCAAATCTCTTAAGGTGTTTGGCAGGACAGGGAAGGAGAGAAGGAGGGTGATAGTCGAAGGGCATTGGGGATCCCCTTTATGACTTCTGTTTAGGCTGTTGATGATGCTCTGACAGAAGGGAGGTTGAGGATGCAGGAGAGGAAAGCGACTGCAATAGTATCCTGGGTAGAATCTGGACTCTGAAGGCCTCTCTTCTTCTGGATTTGTGATCCCCCCTCCCCACCACCGCTCTCCCCAGGCCCACCCCAGCAGAAGTCTTCCAGTTTCTCGTGAGTTTCCAGCAGCCGGCAGGTCAGCAGTGCTCCACCTGGAGGAGGTGGAGCTGAAGGAAAGAGACCTGCCTTACTTTTCTCTGCCCAACTCTGAGGATCCTTGACTAGAGATGATGACCCTGAGAATCTCCTAGAACAACGCCATCCCTGTACGTGTTCTGAGAGTTAGTACACTCTGAAGGGCCTGGCTCCATCCGAGAAGGACAGTTCAACTTCACCCAAAAACATATTTTTTATGGTCAAATATGATAAAAATGTGGCCTTGTTCCATTTTCTCCCCTACTTTTAATGACGTCGAGTTGTTAGTTTCCAGTTTCCTTAATGACACCCTGAACGTTTCTCCTGCCTTTCGTAAACTCCTTCCTGTCAATCATGCCCAGAATTCTTCATCACCCCCATCCTGTCTCAGCTGATGTCTCATGAAGATGTTAGACAGGACTGGATTCCTGGGTAGAAACTGACAGTCAGTGAAGTACACTTTCTTCTGTTTTCCTAACAGTATGCGTTGTCTATTTGAAGTAATGCACTGTCAGTCTCCCCGTGCCAGGCCTTGTTGTCTGAAATGCCAGAGGTGTTAGGATAGTAGTGCCAGCGACTTTGTGAGGCTCACAATTCGCAGTCAGTTTCCTCACGGTTCTCATTGCCATAGCTGATGTGAAAGGTGTTTGCAAGGATCACTCTGGAAACATTTGTGGGAATCTAAAACGACTTCAGAGAACCTTTGCACTGGCAACCTTTTGTTCCCTAAAAATGCATCTTAAAGAACATTTCAGATTCTTTCCTCATCAAACACAACTCTCGTCCTGGGATACAAATAATAGTCATGAATCGTTTGTCTCTGTCTTTATGTATTGAACATGTAGAAAGAGCTTGCCATGAAAGGGAGCTGTCTGGACTTGGAATTCATAGTTAAGATTTTTTTTAAGTCTTTTCATTAAAAATTGTGCTTTAGGCCGCTTCTGCAAGGTGCCTATCCTCCTCCTCTTTTTTTAAGATTTTATTTTTATTTTTAAGATTTTTATTTATTTGAGAGAGAGAGCGAGCAAGCACAAGAGAGAAAGCAGGAGAAAGAGAGAGAGAGCACAAGCAGGGGGAGGGGCAGAGAGAGAGGGAGAAGCAGACTCCCCAGTGAGTGGAGAGCCTGATGTAGGGCTCAATCCCAGGATCCTCAGATCATGACCTGAGACAAAAGCAGACGCTTAAACCACTGAGCCACCCAGGCGCCCTATCTGTTCTGTTTCTGAAAGCATACAAAGAAACAGAGATTCTATGACTCTATACATGGTAGTATCCATTTTTTAAAAGACTATATTTTTAAAAAATCATCTCTATACCCAACATGGGACTCGAACCTACAACCCTGAGATCAAGAGTCACATGCTCTACCGACTGAGCCAGCCAGGTGCCCCATATTGTATACATTTTCCAAATGTGCTGCTGTTTTAGAATAAGATACAAGTAAGACCATCTATTCCAGCCCCTTATTTACAGATGGGAAAATAACCTTCCTCAGTTCAAGCAACAGGTCAGAGAGGGCATGCACTCAGGCCTTCCAGCTTCTGGGCTGGTTCTCTCTCCATCCTATTCTGATCCCCACTGCCGCCTTTACTGATTCTAAGCAGTCACCGAACTTTTGACCAAGGTCTTATTGCTCTGGAGATTTCAAACTCTCCTAGGGGTATGTTGCTAAAAAAGAAAGGCTTCTGTTCTGACCCTCTCCAACGACACGAGATGAGAAATTCTCCTGCCCTTACTTGGGAGGATAAATGACTCAAGCTGAAACGCAGCCTGTTATGTTGGCAGAAGCAGGTGGGGAAGGTGGAAGGGAGGGGGGACAAACACACAGAAACAGCCTGAGCTAGAAGTAGATGTCCCGGAAAGTAGTCCTTCTGATACTCCTTACTCACTAGGTGCCCTTGGATTCATTCTGTCCCATCTCCATCCCTAGCTCAAGTTTCCCCCACAAGTTGAGATGTTATGACAAGTAGTCACTAGCATTCTGTGTCTAGGGCTCCTTCAATCAAAGACTGTCCTGCTTTTGTTCTTGGTTTCTTCTGCCACCATAACTAAAAGAAAGCAAGATGTTCGCTGAGCCACACGTGGAATGCTCAGTGCCCTGGGAGTTATTAAAACCCAAGCACGCTGAGCCCTCCATAGAGAAGAAGAAGCCCTTCCCTGGTACATGCCGCTGTGGGGAAGGGCCAATATGGAGGTGAATCCTTGGGACAAGATTCATTGTGTCACAAAACCCCAACAGAAAGCTTGGACACACACACCCAGTTCCCGTTAGCAGCATCCTTCCATTGATTGTCCAGGAGCAACTTCTGTTTCCAGTAAAAAGGAGCCCTTCAAGGTCATCTCTGGCCAAGAGGTCTTTGTGTCTTGTAGATTAAAAACTGCAGGTATTCAGGAACTAATCCTTCCTCTTTCAATTTTTTAAGCCCTTCTATTTTTATCCCTTTTGGTTGAATTCCGGAGGAATCTGTTCATTTGTGGATTCACTCACTGATTCAGTGAACATTCAACGAACAATTCTTGGCTCCTAGATGCCAGGCATTTGGTTAGATACTGGAGGTTTCTGCCCTCAAGGAGCTTGCAATCTATGACAAGTAGACGACAAGTCAGGGGACTGAAAATCAACAACACAGGTGTCTGTGTGATCACTAATGGCTTTAAGAGCACTGAAGTTCAAGGGGGCGAAAAGCGGAAATAACGGGTGGGCCAGTGAGGAAGTGTCAGCTTATGCTCTGACCAAGTTTTGTGAGGACACGCTCTTTCAGAAAGATGTCAATTTTCTATTAACCTGGAAATAGGGACTCTGGCAGAAAGAGATGAAGGTAATGGGGCGATGGTTTCCCGTGCTCTGACACCACATTTATTTCCTAGGTGGAGGACAGAAAATTAGAGTAGGAAGGCTACCCCATGCAGAGCCGCTCTTTTTTTGGGAGTTTGTGGTCAGAGAAGATTTTGTTTAGCAATAAAGCAGCCATTTCTCTCTTCCTAGTACATTTTGGCCAGTTTCTAGTTAATTCCCATAAGCCTTCTCAGTGAAGTCACCCCATCAGCCAAACCTGAATGACTTTTGCTTTAAGCTAAGAGGAACTAGCTAAAGACTATTACAACAGTTTAAGAGAAATCAGACCCTCCCATCCCGCAACATTGGGAAGACTAATGTTTCGAAGAATTAAACTCACATGGGGATTTCTGTTTCTGGCCACAGCAGAGTCACTGGTGAATAAATTGCCCTCCCACTTTAAACAACTACCAACAGAGACAGAACATATGAGGAACTTCAGACACTGAAGACAGTAGAAGACTGAGTTTGGAGAGAAGTGAGCTATACGAGGACAGACCCGTGGTCACCCTGGCTTTGTGCCCAGGAAAGCTTCCCTGCTACAGCTGACATAGATTCCACACTGAACCGTGCTCCCTCTGAGCTGACGAGGCAGAGACTGGAACTCCAGGCTACGGAAAAGGCTGCAATTTGTGCGGCAGGCTCTCAGACGAGAAAGAGCTTCCCAGAAAGGCAGGCCTTGGACGTCTGCATGGGGACCAACTGAGGGTCTGTAGCTGAGAAGCGGGCTGCAGAGACAGAAGCCAAGAGTCCGCAGAGCCTAGCGAACATCGCATGCTGCAGGACAGAGAATCTACGGAGAAGCCATGAGTCCTGTCGTGCTGAATGCAGATGTCTGAGGACTCGTTTGAGACCCCAGAAGAGCTATATCTTAAGAGTAAGAACCATGACCTAGAATTAGGGCCAAATCTCAAACTAAGCTTAAAACAAAACCAGACTCACTCTTGCAAAGAAAAAGAAACAAGCCTGGCAGGACCCAAAAAATCTTTCAATCATTGAACTGCCTTCCAGAACGAAATCCAATGCCCTTCAGAGGAAGATAGCATCGTCTGGACTTCTTCCATCACATTACTTGTATGAAGGAGGATGCACTCAAAAATCACCAAACACGTGAAGAAGTAGGAAAGGGTGACCCCACAGAATCAAAAGAATCCATCTATAGAAACGAACCCTAAGGTGAAAGAGATGTTAGAATTAATAGGCAAGACTTTACATTTAAAGAAGCTACTGAGAGAAATGAGAAAACATTTTGGTCTAAGCCATGATTAAAAACACATCATATCCCAATTTGTGAGACTTCGGATTCCAGTCAGAACCTGCACTTCCGGTCAAGATGATTCACAAGGACCAGATTTACTCTTAGAGCTAAAGTGACCAACAACAAGGAGAAAACCAGGTGGGGTAGAGGAAACAAGAGCTCTGAAGACACTGGACACCGGGCAGTGAAGGACAGTGATCCCTGAGAGGCAGGAAACAAATGATGTGAGCCTGTTAGCACCCCAGCTTATTACCTGAGGGACGGTGCCTTGGAAAATCAAAAATAGAACTACCTTACGATCCAGCAATTCCTCTTCTGGGTATTAATCCAAAGGAAATAAAAATACTAACCTGAAAAGGTATCGGCACACCCACGTTCCTTGCACTGTTACAATAACCAAGACACAGAAACAACCATTGCGAGAGCCCCATGTCGGCCAGGGAGCCTGCTTCTCCCTCTCCCTCTGCCCTTCCCCCCCCCGCCAACTCTCTCTCTGTCTCTCAAACAAATACATAAAATCTTTTAAAAAAATAAATAAATAAATAAAAGAGAATGCTTAAACAAACCAATCAAAAGGCAATTTGTCAGAATGGATAAAAAAATAATGAAATCTAAACAATATAAATATTGCTTACTTCCCCAAATATTCTCACCCCTGCCCACTTACCACAGATGACAACAGTGAAGCCCTTATGCTGTATATGTAATTTGAATCCCCTTAACGTTAATCATAGACATATTTCCTCATGAAAAGCTTCCTGGAATAGGAAATATTTAATTTAAGTATAGTCGACACACAATGTTAACATTAGTTGCAGGTGTAACAGAGCTTCTCTACACATTCTGCTATGCTCGCCACAAGGGTAGCCTCTGTCTGTCACCACACAATGTTGTTACAGTGCCCTTGACTCTATTCCCTATGCGGGACCTGAAATAGGAATTTTTAATGACTGCATGATACTTCTTCAAATTTTGTTAACTAATCCCCCATCCTCGAACACTAAGATGGTTCCCAACTTTTCAATCTTACAAACAGCATTGGGATGATGTCTCTGTGCATAAATTCTTGACGTTTTTTCAGGTGATTTCCTTAGGAGAGAAATGTCTCTTCTTGTTTTTTTGGGAGTGGGGGGGTTATGTTTGAGGAAATTTTTGGCCCCTGAAATAGCAGAAAACGTATAAGTGACAACGTGTGTGAGAGGCATAGGTAGCTGCCCCCCACAGGACTTAGAGAGGCCGGGAGGGCAGAACAGCAAGGGGGGAGCAGCCTGGGAGGGCCCCGGGAGAAAGAAAGAGTAGCTTGTGCAGGACTCTGTCAGAATGGTGGGCAGAGGAAAAATGAGGCCACGCCGGCCTGCCAAACAGAGATTAGAAGTACATGGAAGCGGCCATGTTCCTATGGCTGGCCAACTTGACTCCTGTGTTCCACCATGTCCTCAATCTTTAAAAAGAGCTTAGAAACAGCACCTGACACTGTAATACCCATTTGTAGATGAAGTGGGTTAATACTGGTCAAGTGTGCATCAGATAAGTAAACGTGGCTCCTCAGGGGAGCCTGAGCACTGCCCAAGTGGGAAATCCATGCTGAAGAGCACACAAAATGGAGGCTCTGATTCCCTTTACCAGGGAAGGAGACTGGCAGCCTTGCCCCGGAGTCAGGGTCCCTCAGAGCGAATCTGGAGGCCCGTGTGGGGAGCCTGCTGCCCTTGCTGTCTGACTCTGGCCAGCCTCTCCAAGATCAGCTGTGGAGAAGGAAACGCGCTGAGCTAGGAGGCGGAAGGTGCTGCCTCCCCCTTCCATCAGCTCTTGGAGGGCACAGGCACCGCTTAGCAAGCAGTTTATGTCATTAAGCATCTCCGTGGGGAGCTGGAGAACCACAGGACAGTGCAGATAATGAAGATCTATTGCATAAGCAGAAAAAGCTCAACGGTGAAATGCCCCCTCCCCCCCGCACTCTCCCACCCTGCAGCCCTGTCTCCTTTTCATTAGCTGTGTGAGAGGGCTCAACGTGGATTTTATTTTCTCCCTCCTTGTGGGAGAAGACATTGATCCTGGCTTCAAAAGCGCCTCTGCCTCTGTTCCTTGAGGCTGAGAGTTGGGTCCCACTTTGGGAGGACTGTTCTGCCAGGCCCAGCTGGACTGTGCCCCATGCCAAGGCAAGCCCTGGGCACACTTCTGACTTGCCTCGTTTCCCTTTCTGGGCCTGTGAGGTCAAGGACAGTGCCTGCTCCCAGGACCCTCCAACCCCGGAGGACCACACTCAAAAACAAGGGGCTACCTCTGAATGGGAGCCAGGGGCTTCTGCTCCGTTGGTTTCTTCATCCTGAAAACACAGGGTAAAGATGAAGTGAATGAGGTCTCAGAGCCTTCCAATCCGGGCATCATGTGGGGTGGAAAGCCACTGAGGGTCCAGGCAGCATCTGCACGCATAATGGGGCTCAGGCCAGGGGGAGGTCAGCAGGGGAGAAGTGGGAGGAGGGATGCACTGCTTGAGTCCCAGGCCAGCAAAGTCCAGGCATGTCCCCAGCAACGGGCCTCTCACTCTTTGTGAAAAGCTCGCTGCTAATTTCTAACAAACATTTCTCAAAACCTTTAATGAGTGGTTTGGAGGCTGTATTCCACTTCTTGCCCTCTTTGGCCTCTTCCGTCGCCTGTCTGCCCTGGACATGGCTCAGCAGTGCATTCAAGTAACCCAAGCTGCAGGTATATCATTTGGGTCCCTCTCCCCTCACCCCCCCACCACGTGTTCATTCCATTCTCGAACTTGCCACCCTATCTCCATCCATCCCCCCATCTTCACTCTTAGAACCAGAACCCTGCCATTATAAGAGACAGCATTGCGGTCACCCCAAGTTTGCCTTCACAGATAAAGTCAATGTCTATAGATGTAGAATAATGACATTATTGGAATAATCATCTGAAGCAAAAGATTAGGAAAAGGGCTTTTGTCTTGAACCTGGTAAACCATCTAGTTCTGAAGCAGAGAAACCGAATCAGAAATACTACCCCTGGAGGACGAGTCACACTCCACATGTGTGAAGGGTGCTAAGAACTGGAAGGGGAGAAATGAACAGGACACAGACGATTTGGGGAGTGAAGCGTGCTTAGCCCACTGGACCCGAATCAGGAGGGCTGGGAAGGGGGAGGTGTGCATAGGACTGAAACACTGGCCACTGCCACTCTGAGGGATTTGTCTGTAACTCAGAGCTTCTCAACCTGCGCACTTTTAACAGTTTTGACAAATAACTCTGTTGCAGGGGGCAGTCCTGTGCCTTGTAGGGTGTTTACCAGAATCCCTGGCCTCCATGCGCTGGATGCCCAAAGTAACTTCTCCCAACTGTGGCAAAAATGTTTGCAGTGCAGGGACTCGTACCTGTGCCCCAGAGGGCAGGTGAGATTTGCCACTGGGATGAGAGAAAATATTAGACCTTCTACATATTCTTACTTGATGATAAAAAACACAGAATTTAAGTTTGATTAACATTAACGATGCCGTCACCCAAGATCTATCAGTGAGATACCCGTAACCTGGCAGGTAGACAGAGAACTCCTCATTGTTCTGTGTCTCTCGGCTTATTAGGAAGTGTTGCAGTTCATATGTGCCCAGTTAGGTGGGTTTAGTTAGTATTTTAAATCATAGATGGTAAGTAACCATAAAGACCCCACTGGTTTTCTCACGGCAAGGCACTTAAAAATGAGGCACACGTTTTTTTTTCTCTTACAAAAAGATGAATTATTCTAAATGTCCCCTTTGCTGTGGGAGGTAGAATGGCAGCAACACCCCCCCCACTAGATATTTTCAATATACACACAATCCATCCCTTTAAATAAATAAATAAATAAATAGTGATATTTAACAATGAAGTGAAAACATGACTTTTTTTTTTTTAAAGATTTATTTATTTATTTATTTGACAGTGAGAGAGAGAGAGCACAAGCAGAGGGAGAAGCAGGCAGAGGGAGAAGGAGAAGCAGTCTCCCTGTGGAGGGGGGAGCCCGATGCGGGGCTCAATGTGGGGCTTGATGGGGGGGGGCTCGATCCCAGGACCCCAGGATCATGACCTGAGCCCAAGGCAGATGCTTAACCAACTGAGCCACCCAGGCGCCCCCAAGCATGACCACTTTTAAAAAGAAATTCATGCTATGGCATTTCTGGCAAATAGTTAGAAAGCTTGAAAATTCCTCCTGTAAAAAAGCATCTAGATATTTTGGGTAAAAGACACCATGCACACTTCTAGATTCAGAAATGAGCCACTCAGAAAGCAAGGAAAATCACCAGGAGCCAAAACAAAAGAGTGAGTCAGTACAGACCCCGCCTCTCTTCTCAAGAGTGGTCGTCAGTGTCAGAAAGGAATCTGAGTTCTGCTGGTCCTGCCCTGGAGAAGGCCAGACATTCAGCCGGAGAACGCTGGGAATTGGAACCCGGCTCCTACGTAAGTGGGAAGGCTGAAAGGTATACTCTCATAGAAAGCTGGACTGGAAATAACCCTATCCCATTGCTCAAAGGAAGATGAAAATGAAACTTATCTGCATGAGGGGTTAAATTTACACTCTGTGTGTTGCCTGGAAGCCCCAAGCAGAAGAATTTACTTTAAAAGGGTCTGGGGTTACAGCATCCCGGGGTCACCTGGCAGAAGCATATCCTTCTGTAAGGATGCACTTAGAAGCCAGACCTCCTGGGTTCCCACAGAAAAACCCAGCTGAACTTGGGTTTGCGGGAGCTCACAATCCCAAATCTTAAAAAAACCAGCCACTATAATCAAAAACCAGAAGAAACAACAAACAGCCTCGTGACCTCCCAAGGACTTCGTACACAGGAATTACATGGCACAGAATAAAAAAAGTGGTATGTTTTAAGGAAATTAAAGGAAATGCTTTAGGGAATAAATGAGGGGATCAAAAAACATGAGCAAAGAATAATATACTCTCAAAAAGGCCCAGGCATTTGTGGAAAACAACCCAATACAATTCCAAACATGAGAAAATAGAATTATTGTAGTTAAAAATTAAGTGGATGAGAAAAAAAAACCTAGACGGACATTGAATATTAAATTAGGCACAGCCAAGGAAAGAATCTGTGAACTGGGAAGTTGATCAAAGGAAATAGGCAGAACTCGTAGTTTTGGAGTCAACGGAAGGACCAACTGCTCAAATAATTGTCAACCCAGGATTGTCAACTCAACTAAAATATCATTCAAGGAAAAGGACAAAATACATTTCAGATGAATAAAACTTGAGAAATTTTGCCATGAACAGAATAGTTACTAAAGGATTTTCTAAAAAAGAACTACTGCAGAGGAAGAAAACATTCCTGCCAGGGAGGTTCTGAGCTTCAAGAAGGAATGATTTCCCATGTAGAAGAAAGTTTCCTTTAATAGTTCCTAATTATTAACAATTTACATACAAATTTATGTTACTTTGTAATTTAAATGCAGTGCTAAGATTCGAAAAACCAATGTTAAAAGTTAGACTTTTTTTTTTTTTTACCACTTATCCGCATTAAAATTTTAGACCTTTTTTATTTTTTTATTTTTTAGACCTTTTAAAAAAAGGAGGGAAAAAAGAAAAAAAGGAAAAAATAGCACGTGGATGTCATTTAAAGACAAATGTTTGCTTGGAAGTACAAACATACAGATTGGGAAGGAAGAAATAAAATTGTCTTTGTTTGCAAATGACATTATCTATGTAGAAAATCCAAAAGAATTGACAAAAACAAACTAAAACAACCCCACAAATTAATAAGCCGTTAGAGTAATTGCAGGAAACAAGGGTGATACAGTCGATAGCTTTTCTATATACCATAAAAATGAAATACTTAAGCATGAATCTAACACAAAATGTACAAGATACAAACGAAGAAAAGTACAAAACCCTGACAAAAGAAATCAAAGAAAAACTAAATAAATGGGGAGATATTTCTTGTTTGTGGATAATAAGACTCAGTATTGTGAATATGTCAGTTTCTTCCCAATTTGATTCAATGCAATCTCAATCGAAGTCCCAGAAAATTATTTTGTGGTTACCAACAAATTGATTCGAAAGTTTACAAAAAGAGGCAAAAGTACAGCTGCACAATATTGAAGAAGAACAAATTCAGAGGATTGATATTGCCTGATTTCAAGCCTTACTATAAAGCTACAGTAATCAAGATAGAGTGGTATTGATGAAAAAATAGACGAATAGATCAATGGAACAAATAGAGAGCCCAGAAATAGACCCCCATAAATATAGTCAAGTGATCTTTGACAAAGGAGCGAAGACAACACAATGAAGAAAAGATCACTTTTCAACAAATGGTGCTGGGGCCACTGGACATCCACGTGCACAAAAATGAGTCTAGACCCAGACTTAACCTCTTTCACAAAAATTAACTCAAAGTGGATCGCAGATCTAAATGTAAAAGGTGAAACTCCTGGAAGATAACCGAGGAGAAAATCTAAATGACCTTGGGTTTGGCGATGGCTTCCTAGATGCAACAACAAAGGTGGGATCCATGAAACAAATAATTGATGAGCTGGACTTCATTAAGATTAAAAGCCCCTGCTCTGTGAAAGACAGAATACAAGACACAGACTAGCAGAAAATATTTGCAAAAGACACATCTGATAAAGGGCTGTTACGCAACATAGACGAAGAATTCGGAAAACTCAACAATAAGAAAATGAACAACTCGATTAAAAAATGGGCTAAAGATCTGAACTGACATCTCACCGGAGAAGGAACACAGATGGCAAATAAGCAAATGAAAAGATATTCAACGCCTCAAGTCGTCATGGAATTGAGAATTAAAACAACAGTGAGATACCACATCACATCTATTAGAATGGTGAAAATAAAAAATACTAACAACACCAAATGCTGGCAAGGACGTGGAGTAACGGGAACTCTCATTCATTGCTGGTGGGAATGCAAAGTGGCACAGCCACTTAGGAAAACAGTTTGATAGCATCTTATAAAGCTAAACATAATCTTACTTTACAATCCAGCAATCACACTCCTGGGTATTTAGCCAAATAAGTTAAAAAATTTATGTTCCCACAAATACCCACACACTAATGCTTATAGCAGCCCTACGCATCATTGCCAAAACTCGGTCGGAAGCAACCACAATGTCTTTCAGTAGGTGAATAGATAAACTGTCATATACCCAATTTGTTGTATGCAATTGTTATTCACTAAGAAGAAGAAGATGTAAGCTCTCAAGTTATAAGAAGACATGATGGAAAGTTCGATGCAAATTGCTAAGTGAAGGAAGCCAGTCTGAAAAGGCTATATATTGTATGATTCCAACTATGTGACATTCTGGCAAAGGAAAAATTGTGATGGGTGAAGGTCTTCAGCCGGGCCACACCCGGGGCCCTGAGCTGGAACTTCCGCACTTTGTCCCCAACACGCCCCCCCCGGGTGACTACAGCTGAGCTCCAGAGCCAAGGCGTTGCCAGGGGTTTGGGGGAGGGAAGGAGGGATGCACAGATGGAACCCAGAGGATTTTTAGGGCAGCGGAACTGTTTTGTAAGATGCTGTAAGGATGGATACGTGACACTGTGCATGTTTCAACCTCCATAGTACTGACAACACAAGGAGTGAACGCTAAGCTAAGGACTTGAGCTAAAAATAATGAAATCAGTACTGGATCACAATTGTAACCAACACGCCACCCTAATGTATGGGAGGCCGTGTGCCAGGCGGGGGAGTTCACAAGAGGGTATATGGGAACTCTCTGTACATTCCACTTAATTCCTCTGTAACCTTCAAACTGCTCTAAAAAATAAATGCTATTTCAAAACCTATTAGGATAAATGAATTCAGCAAGCTTCCAGGATACTAGATCAACATACAAAAATCAATTGTATTCCTAGATCATAGCAATAAACAACCCGAAGTCTCAGTCACTACAGCTGTAATTCAACCCTCAACGGCCACTCCACGGGACAGCTCGGATATAGGATATTCCCACCATCACAGAAAGTTCTGTTGGACGGCATGCCCTCACACAGAACAAGGGCTCAGTGGCCTCGCCGGAAAAATGGGCATAGTTTCCACCTCACAGGCCGCTCTGACTACTGAGCAAAATGACATCTAGAACATAGTAAGTGTTTGGTGAGTGTTGTTATGATGAACAAACAAGAAGTGTGCAGTGTTGGTTGTGGGAAAGAGCCTGGCCTGGCCTCCCTCGGGGCTACCGCTCACCGGCCGCATCACGTTGGATCATTTAGTCCCGGGACCTGGGGCCTCAACGTCTTTGTCTGGAAAATGCAAGAGTTGTACCAGATGCTTGTGACCGGTTCTGACATTTGAAGACCCTCTTGATCAAAGGATCTTTCAATGACAAATGATTAAAGAAATATTCCCCCTCCCTCTCCCCCACACAAGGACCAAACCAGGCGAAAATGTCGAGAAAAGGAACTGGAGGAAATGACTTTTTTTCTCATTTTTTATGAACGGTCCTAGAATTCTTGGTGAAATTGAACAGTTACAGAGATGATTCACTCTTTCAACATATTGAGGAAGGAAGAAAGAAAGAGCGGGAGGTGGGGGGGGCTGGTGGGAGAGAGAAAAACATAAATTTACAGGTTGACTCAACCTGTTCCAGCTGGCAGCTGGGGTGGTGGGGCTGGGGACACTTGACCTCGATATATCTTCTGAACAAAGTGGGAGGGAAGGGCTTCCTGCCATCCTTTGTCATCAAGCAGGCCAAGCCTGGCTAATGGGAACTGTCACCTGGGCCTTTCCAGGTCAGAAACGAAGAACAGCAATGAACTCCCCCCGGGGGCCTGCGGCCCTGAGCAGGCCCCGCTAGGCCAGGTAGCTAAATCATTAAAGACACAGTTCTTTTCAGTGATAAATTGTGCAGGCGCGTGAAACCCGCTGCTGGCCATTAATCTGGGCTAATCAGGTTGAAAGCTCGGTTGTTTTATTTAGTAATTAATGGGTTATGTGAAAAACATGATCCATGGCCTGGGGCGTGTCTATAGAGCCCTGTCCGGGAGGAGAGAATGGAGAGCGGCGGGGATTCTCTGGAGAGACACTCAGCCTTATGCAATTACAGCCATTGGCAAACGCTGAAAAATGACCCTGGGCTCATATTGACACCCAGGAAAGAAACATCCCCGCCAACAGCACAGGCGGCGTCTAGAAGGCCGATAATTGCTCTCTCCCTCCTTCCCCTCGCCAGAATCCCAGGTTCCCAAGATGCACGGGGGTTGTGCGGACACACACTGCTCCTCGCTGAGGCAGACAGCCTGCTTTGGAAAGTGGGCTGGACGGAGGTGGTGCCTGTTGCTGAAACGGGGGTCTAAGAGGAGGGGGAGGGGAAGGGTGCAAGAGACGCATGGTTTCGGCTGAACACATTGGCATCTTGATGCCCGGGGATGGCCAAGAGGGAGGGGCCACTTGGTGAGTGGACAGATGGCTCTGGAGCTCAGGTGTGGGCTGGAGCTGTGGTCGCCCAGGGGGGCGTGTTGGGGGCAAAGTGCGGAAGGTCCGGCTTAGGGCCCCGAGTGTGACCTGGCTGGAGATCAGCGACCCTCTCCTGCCCAGTCCCCCTCCAGCAGCAGCACGCCTCTGCTGTTTACTGGCTTGTCTTCTCCACTCTTGCTCCACAGAGACCCAGCCCTGCCCAGTCCACCTTCTCACTTGCCTCACCTCCTGTTTTCCGGCTCCTCGGCCTGCTCTCCACCTCGGGGCCCCATTGCCTCCGTAGCAATGTTGCAATAGCTACTTGACAGGGCTGCCCAAGTCCATTCTTTAGTCCTCCTGAGTCTTCTCCAGTGGAGCCAGGGTGACTTTTCTAAAGATCTAAAATTCTTGGGATGCTCCTGAATGATTTAAAGATAAAACCCTCACCCTTAAAGATAACCCTCACCCGGGTTGCCAACGTCTGGCTCAGTGATATCAGGGCCTTGCTTACCTGTCCAGCCTCCTCTCCAGCCACCTCCTTGCCCCTCACCCTCTGAGACCCAACCATGCCCCACCTCACTTCTTTGAATCCACATTCATGAATCAACAAGTCTGTGTCTTCCTCTCCCCACTGCCACCATGCTAGCACCTGCTTGCAAAACCTTGCTGGCCCCTCAAGCTGGCTTAGGAGCCTTCCTGTGCGGTCCCCCCACCCTGTGCCTTCAGAGCGCCCACCACTTTGCGGCTACTATCTCGTTGCTTCTTTCCGTCTCACTCCAACCTCTCAGAAGTCACGGACCACAACCACAGTATTGCTTGCTGTTGCGTTTCTAGCTCCTCAGTGGTTCCCGGCCCATAGTCAGTACTCGGCAAAATTTGTTGAATGAAGTTGGGAGTAAAAGAATTCACTGAACAGGAGGCCTCATGAAGGGCATCGACTCTCAACCCTCACTGTACAGATAAGGAAATTGACCCCAGAGAAGGCTGATAACACCCTGGGCCATATGGCAAATCAGCAGCGGACTCTGAAGGGAACGCGAGTCTCCAGACCCAGCCCAGGGCTCTGGCCAGCAAACGATGCTACGTTTCAATCCATGTGTTCCATGGCTTTCTCTTTGGAAGGTGGATTATTTAAATTCCTTGTGAAAGGCCCTCGGCCCTTTGATCAGTTTAAGCAATTTCTCCAGATAAGCAGCCTGTTGGTATAAATGCAAATATCTGACATTTCCACATAACATCTATGACTAGAAACAATTTAAGGAACATTCCTGAAAGTTTATGTTAACATTCTAGGAATCCGTGGAGGCAGTTCAGTTGGTAGGTAAGGGAGAGCATTTTGGAGCCAGAAAACTGGGTTTAAATCCTGGCTCTGCCATGCATTAGCTACGTGATTTTGGTCAACTCGCTGGACTTCTCTGTGCCTTCCTCTTATCGTCTATAAAATGGGGATAATAATAACACTGACCTAATAAATTATCACTAATAATAATGGAAGATAATGTTTATTAAGTGCCAGATACTGTGCTAAATATTATGTCTTATCTCAATCTCTGAACAGCATACTGTTCTTATCCCTGTTTCATGGATAGGAAAACAGTGCAACACAGAAAGAGTCTGTCAGCTGCCCAAGGTCACACAGTCATTCAGTGGAGGAGCCGGGACCAACTCACTTGCAACCACCGCGCCCTGTTCCCTGCGCAGCCCAGTGTCTGCCACGTGCTCCCTCCGTGCTCCCTGGTAGGAGTGGGGGCAGCACCAGAAGCAGTCGTAGAAACCACATTTTATCTAGGGCCTTCCTCATAGTAGCTGCTCCATAAATGGCAGCTTGTAGGACTATTACCAGCCTGAAGAGTCTGTGCTCCAGAATTTGTTTTCTAAAAAAAAAAATTCCTGAAATTTCTAATAAACAAATTCCAGAATTTGTTTTTAAAAAAAGGATCTAGGTGCCTGCGAGGAAATCCGATCAGCAGGAACCAGTTCCTGTGAAGCTATGGAAGGCCCTCTGGCCACGGAGGAGCCAGCTCTTGGTGGGCCAGGAGTTCTGGTCCTGGCTGGCTTCCGGTCCCTTCGCTGCCAAATCAGTATGTGCCAGGCTCCAGATGGTTTCATCTACTTCCGGGCTTGAGGCTAAGCCACATGCGTGCAAATCAGATGGAGGGCCAGGTCAAACATGCAAGGGGCAGTGGAGGGGCCCCCGAGAGGACTATGAGAGCTCCAGGGCCCCTGTGGCCCCTGGGACTCAGTGCTGGATGGCCGAGGGAGGACACCCCCCACAACGGCCCTCCACCTCTCCCAGGCCAGCCATGCAACAGAGGGGACATTCCCACTGTCTTCTTCTCCTAGGAGAAGCCTCTCTTCCCTCCAAGACATGCATCTTTTGTTGCCCTTACCGTCTGGCCGAGCAAGGGAAGGTACCAGCCAGCCAGGACTCACTCGACAAGAATATCGGTAGCACCAGCCCTCGGCAAAGTGGGGCCTTACTGAACTCCGGAGATGGAAAGGCACTTGCTCAGAGTTTGCCTATGAAGGTCGGCGTCATTGTATCAAGGCTGAGAGCCTGGACTATGGAAGCATCCTCCCCAGGTTTGAGTCCAGGCTCCGTGACTTACCAGCTCTGTGACCTCGGGCATTTCCCTGTAACTCTATTTTCTCGTCTGTACTAATCGGAGCAGTAACAGTACTTACTTCCTAGAGTTCTGTGAGTATCACATGTGAGGGCCCCTGTGAAGTATTCACAACGGTCCTGGAGACATACTACCTGCTCCGTGTCAAGTACTAAGTCACCTGGGCACCCACTGACCGAATCCTCACTATGACTCACGTGCAGTTAGTGTCTGCTTGACCTCTTCTGGCAACAGGAAGCTCATCACCTTTCAAGGTTTCTTTTCTGGTTGCCGGACAACTCTGATTATTGGGTGTACCTCCCATCTCTATGCAGCAATTAAAAAGTCCCTGTGGCAAGTCTACATGACTTGAAAGATATCTGACATGTACCTGACATGTATCTGACATGTATCTGACATGTATCTGACATGTATTCGACATATATTCAGTGAAAAAGGTGAAGCTAAACCTTATGTATAAAGGAAGAATAGGGTTTGCCCTGCTCGCCTTTGAGGCAGCTCAGGGACCGACAGCAGATACTGGCCCCTCTGTCTGGGTGATTGGATTCCAAAAGGAATCTGACGAATTGCCCTCACATGGGCCAGTTTAGGCAGCAGGGCAAGCTGATAGGTAACGGAGGAGAATGAAGGAGGCGAGCTTCCTGCTGTCTAACTTGCCCAATCTCAGGGAAGGTCAGTCCCAGACCTTGACCAAAGGAGGCTCACTGGCTTCAAAAAGTGGTTTAGGTCATTTTTTGAATGAAGCTCAGGTGCCAGAAGTGACGGGAGTTCTCCAATCTGTCATTTAAAAAAGTTCGTTGAATTCTCAAGAGTCGGTCAAGCGTCTCTTACAGAAAACATGACACGCGCCCATCGGGGCAATCCCAAATCACCCTCTCTTTCAGGACACCCCAAGAGTCCCACGGGGAGCCTCCCATGATCCTCATGATGGCCAGACCTCCCCTCTGCACCTGCTTCTCCCAGCCACGGGGTTGAGGAGGGGTCACATTCCCTCCCTGTGGCCACTGCGCGAGGGGAGGCTTGGAATACCAATCTGTAGGCACTCCATTAGCATAGAGAGAACGCTCACCTTGTCTGTTAGCTGTTTCTGCCAGAGAAGTTTCTGTGGGTCCGTGGAAGTCTGCTGACCTGGGCCACGTGACTGTGCAAAACTCAGGGAGGGACACCCAATAATCTTCTTTACTTTATTTTATCTTAAACTAGGCCATATGGTAGGTCTGATTCCCATTTTTACAGATGAGAAGCCAAGACAAGGAGAGGGAAGGAAACCCTTAAGGTGGCACAGTTCACTGGGGGCAGATGCTGGTTTATACTATCTCCCAGCTCCTCACTGAAGGTTCTTGCTGGCCCCCCTGGCCCTCACGACCTTCCTCACTTCCTCCTGTCTCTGTTCTTGGACCAGTTCTGCTGCTCCTTTCAAATGTCTGCCATCCTTCCATACCAGGCTGAAGAGAAATCTATTTGAAGAGGAGGAAGGTGAGAGGAAATGGTGAAAGAACAGAGAACTATTGGAAGTCCAGTGGAACCACCGCGGCAAACACAGGCACGAGGCTTGTGCCCCTGACCAAGCTGCAGATCAGCCCAGCGGAGTGTGAGGGTCTGGCTGAAAGCAAGAGGAAGATCCTCCTGGCTGTGAGCGGGTCCCTCTGCTCAGGGCTTCAGCAGGCCTGCTGACGAACTCCACGACAGGACTGAAGAGGAGGACAAAGGGACTGCCAGGCCTGCCCTGGGCCCGGGGCGCGTTCACCGAGGCCACACAGGCGCCTTAGAGCCTTGAAGCCACGCTTCGAAGAAGAGCAAGGATGCGGCCAAATCGAGGAGGAAGGTCATGGACCATGGCGACCTTGGCAGCCTCACCTGGCAGAAACACAGACACACAGACGGGGAAGAGAGAGAGAGAGACTGAGAGGGAGGGAGGGGGTATAGAGGGAGAGAAAGAGAGAGAGGAAACCAGTCACTAGACCGTCCCTGTGCCTACGCTCTGCTCACTGGCCCCAGCCCTTGGCATCCTGGGGTTCAAGGCAAGGATGGTCCAGGCATCCCCTTCCTGCTAGTGGGGACTCTACTCTGAGAAGCTGGAGGAGAGGTTTTCAATTCTTTCTCCTAAGTAGGAGTTTTTTGGGGCTTTCATTTCCACATCTGTGGGCCAAGGGACTGAAGGAAATTTCCAGTCTTTGCTCTGCTCTCCTGTGACTCAACATCCCACACCTTGACTTTCAAGAGGCCTGTGTTCCCGGACACAGGAGCTCCAGGTGAATATATGTGAGATTTTATCCCAGAAAGAGGCCACTGCTTTACCAAGCATCAAAAACAAGAAAATATTCCATTTTTCTGTGGCAGCCTCAAGTCTGTCGACGTGGCTGCCCGTTCAGCTGCACTCAGCTTCCAGGTTAATATAACAATCTAGGTAGGAGTTGCCTGTCTTTCTTTTAATTCGGCCAAAGCTTCACCTGGAGGTTCCCATAGGTCCCTCCAGGTCTGAAAGTGCCTTTTTTAGGTCCTGGTGCAGATTTCCACCAGTTCCCCTGCTTCCAGCAGCTGAGGGATATCCTTTGGTTAGGAATCTTCATGAACTTTTAAGAATATATAAAAAGACATGCATGCGCACATGCCCACACAGGTTCATTCAGCAAGATGTGCCCTTGGCCCAGCTCCTGTGCCCGGTGCCGGGCTGACAGTCTCATGGGGGATGCAGACAAGATAAGCAAGCAGAAAATGACATCAGAAGCTGACATGGACATGCCCTGTGCCTTGATCCTTCAGGCATTTGGGATCAGGTTTGAACACAGGAGATGGAAGCTAAAAATAGAAAACTCACATTGTCCTGTGCACAGGGCTGTGGGGGAGGTCACAGGGACCCAGTGGGCTGCCCGGGAGAGTCTTCCCTCCCACTGACCCGACTGGCCCCTCACTCCCAGCTCCCATCACGTGCAGCTCCCTGGGGACCCCATTGTCTGCACGGATGAGCTGAGGTTCATTTGGGAAATTCGTCCCTGGGAATGGAATGGGAGATTTCAACCGTGGAGTTGGACTTTTGTGTTAATACAACTGTGTTTTGTTTGGGAGTTTTGTCTTTTTTCAAATAACACCACACAGAGAACCCTAAGAAAGTCCCCAGCCTTCGATAGACAGACGCATCGTTTCTTTTTATTCCATCAGTCAGGGGGAAAAAAGTGAGAGAGAGAAAAGAAAGGGATGAAAGGAAAAAGAAGCCCCCTAGAGCCGCTCTCCTGTCCTTCCCATCAGCCACGTGGGTCTGCACAATGAAATCTCAACAGCTCCTTCCAGGGCTTTGTGGGGCCCTCACTGCCCCAGGAGGACAGTCACTCTGGCGTTCAGAAGAAACTTCCTTTCCACATGCCTGCAGGTCTCTACTTCCAGCCTGCTCCTAGCAGGACTGACTGCTCCTGAGGTCGTGTTCCCACTAACAGGGGAGCCCATGCCTGTCCGAGGCAGCCCAGCCTCCAGCTGGGAAAACCTGCCCAAAGCTGCTGGCCCATGAAGAAAGCAGAAGCTGGCCGCTGGCGTCACTTGCCATTTGTGTGGCTGCGAAGAGAGATCATCCCATGTTAATACTGGTTTATAGCAGGAACAAGGAAATGCTTTGCTCAGGGTTGGTTCGTTTTTTTCTATTAAGGATCTAAGGATCTATCAGGGATCATGTGCATTCAAAATCGTTTAGTATTTTTTATTTTTAAAAATCCTAAACTTCAGGTTTATATGATAATAAAATTAAGAGCATGGAAGAATCTATAAATAAAATTACAGTCTCCCTGGTGCTGGAAGGGGAGCAGGGCATCAGGGAAGGGAACCATACAGGTGTGAATGTACAATGCGACCGGTTTTATTGGAGACAAGAGGACACACAAGGGGAGTCTGGACAAGAAGGCTGAGCTGTATTTGTAGAGGCTTCATGTGGGTATTAGGAAAGCCCTTGAGGATTTATGAGCCATGAGGCGATGTGTTGTGAGCTCTGTCCAAGTGCAGTGAGTATGACAGGTTGTGTTGGAGGAAGGAGACAATGGAGAGGGCCACCATGAGCAGGCGGCCATAGTAGCCAGGCGGGTGTGGACAGGGTAGTGGCAACAGTGAGGAGGCCCTAGAGGACGGGGCCTCTGCCGATGACCTTCTGGTGGGGGGAGGAAGGAAGGACAAGAAGCAGCAGCCACGGCACCCTGAGGGGGTCATCTGTCACCCCGGGGGACCCCCGTCCATACACGACATTGTAGCTACCTGTGGCTTGTCGGTCTCCCAGACTGGACTGTACCTTCCTTGAAAAGGTATCATAGCAATATCGTACGCCCAGCATCTGGCCCACGGAAGGTGCTAGTAAAGACATGTGTGGGACGAATGAGAGTGACTCAGATGTACACAGTGCCTTCAGGAGAGCCTGTTTGTGAAAGCTAGGGCAACGGGTTTGTGACGAAGCTACATTTTGGATAGTGTGACCCCTTGGGTCCTCCCCCATCCCAAGAAGTTTCCAGCTGCCTCTCTTCATGCTTTGCTTCGGATCTTCCCATCTGATGCGGGTCCCATGACAAGAAGAGACCAGCCTGGACCCAACCCTCATCACTGACAGCCATCAAGACCAGAGTTGTGAAGTGTCTAGTCTCTGCTAGACCCTGCAGCTATGACATACACCATCTCATTTAGTTCCACTTCACCTTTACGGGGATCCTTTAAAAGAGTAATAATCTCATGTATCAGAGGGAGGAACTGGGGTCCAGAAGGAGTCAGTAGCTTGCTCGAGTTTACACAAGGAGACAGAGTGGACCCAAACCACTATGCTGTGAAGACCCTGAGGGTACGACTGCATTGGGTTCACTGCCATATCCCACACACGCTGCCCACACCATGTGATTTTGAGTATTTGTTGAATGAATGAATGAATGAATGAATGAATGAATAAAACAAGATTCTTTTGACTCCAAAGCTTGAATACATCCTGTGCCTCCATTGCCTCCTCTGGAAATAATATGAACCTCATGGGCTTGGTGTGAGGCTGAAAACGGGTCCTACCAATATGTTTGGTAAACAGAGGGGTACGTAAGCCACCTTCTTTCCAGAAATCCCCCAATGCCACGCTGCAGATAATGCTTGCGGATATCCTTTTGAAGATTTTTGGCCTTCAGAGCTCAGCTCGCCTCCCACTGGTCCTCATTCGTGGGTCTGATCTGATACTTAAAACGGGCAACGTCACCTGCCAGCAGGCACACAGCAAACCTTCCATGAGAGGCTGAACAAACTCCCTTTATTTCAGGAGTGTCTGAAACCTGCTCACTGCGCCCCACCACCGACCCGGACCACGCCTCCCAGCTCCGCCCCCACCCCACTCAGCAGCCCTTTGTCAAGGAACTCAGAAGGGAAAGGTGAACTGAAGGGGGACATCTTTGTGGCCAGAATAAGTCAGCAGTGGGGCTGTGTCTCGGCCAACCCTGCTCAAGTTTCGGCTGCTATGGGCCACACAGAGCCGGCCTTGTTCACTCCTGAAACTTCTAGCCCCAGTTTCATTCCAGGGATGTGGAGGCTTCAGTGGGGCCTTTGTGGCCAAAGAAACCTCCTGGACAATAGGGCCACCCTCCTTCAAAGTGACTGCTCCACCCTGGAGGGAGGGCCGAGGCTCTCAAACTGCTGACTGCCCAGCACTTTGTGGACATGGAAAGTTCCGGGAAGCCCAGGAGATATGGAGAGCTCAGGCCTCTGCTGTGCCAGGCCCCTCCCTTGGCCAAGTCACAACCCAAGGGAAAGCTGCTGCCAGCCCTGGCCTGCCTGGGGGTGCCGACATCAACCACATCCCCTGGGGGACAAGATGGGAAATCTAAACTCAGCTCAAGTGTCTCACTCAGGGGCTGCCTTTCTCTGCCTGGTGCAGCAGTGACCCTCTTTGTCTAGAAGGCCAAGACTATGTCATGACTAAATATAGAGCGGTCAGTGGAGAAAAGCTATGGAACGCTTACCAAATGCCACGTGGTGTGGGAAGCACTTTAACAAGTTGATATGTATTAAGCACCTGCTATGTCCCTGGCATTCTGTTAAACAATTAATATTTATCATTTCATTCCAGGTCCCCAACAGTCCAACAAAGAAGGTAGGAATAGTATCATCCTCATTTTACAGATAAAAGTGCTGAGCTTCAAAGAGGTTAAGTGACTTGCCTATGGTCCCACACTCTGTAAATGGTGAGCTAGGATTTAAACGTGGGATTTGAATCCATGTCTGTGCAACAGAGAAGTCTATATTCTTTTTATTTGTGTATAACTGACATACAATGTACTTCACAGAGTTCAAGTCTACAGTTGATTGTTTTCAGTATGTGAGACCATCACCACTCAACGTGGTCAACATATTCATTTCCCCAAAGTTCCTTCGTGCCTCGTTGTAGTACCTTCATCCTATCCGGAAGCAACTGCAGATTTATTCTTATTATATATTTGTTTACAATTCCTAGAATGTATGATTCCTAGAACCATATAATACATACTTTTTTTTTAAATGTGACTTCTTTCACTTGGCATAACCATTTTAAGATTCACCTACGTGGTTGCATATATCACCAATCTGTTCCTTTTGATTGCCAAGTAGTTTTCCATTGCATAGCTGTACCAGTATGTGTTTATACATTTCTCTGTTGGTGGACACTGGGGTTATGTCCAGTTTCTGGCTGTTAGAAATGAAGCTGTTATGAAATTCTGTCTACAAATCTGTACAGATGCATGCTTTCATTCTTCTTGGGTAGAAACCTAGGAGTAGTATGACTAGATCACATGGTAGGTTATATATTTAAACACTTAAGAATTGGCCAACTGTTTTCCAACGTGGTTATCGTATTTTCCCTTTCCACCAACAGCATATGAAGATTCCAATTGCGCCACACTTTTATCAACACTTGGTGCGGTCAGACTTTAATTTTAGCTTTTCTAATAGGTGTAGTTTGTAGTGGAACCTCATCTTTCCATGTGTTTATTTGCCATTATACATCTTCTTTGCTGAAATGTCTGTTAAAATCTATTGTCCATATTTTTATTGGGTTGTTTGAGTTCTTACAATAGAGTTTTGAGAGTTCTTTATATATTCTACATACAAGACCTTTATCAGATGTAGGATTTGTAAATATTTTCTCCCAGTCTGTGGTTTGCCTTTTGAAGAGCAGAAGTTTTACATTTTGATGACGTCCCATTTATCAATTTGTTCTTTTATGAATAGTCCTTTAGTTGTAGTATCTAATTCAAGGTCACAAAGATTTTTTTCCTATGTTTTCTTCTAGACGTTTCATAGTTATAGCTTTTACATTTATGCTTATGATCCATTTCATGTTAATTTATGTATATGGTGAGTTAAAGCTAATTTTTTTTTGGATATTCAATGGTTTTAGCAGCATTTGCTGAAAAAAACTATTCTTTCTTCACTAAATTGTCTTTACACATCTATCAAAAATCAGGTGTCCATATATGCATGGGTTTATTTCTGTATTCTATTCTGTTCCACTGACCCATTTGTCTTAAGCTGTCCCCAGCCACTTTACAATAAGTCTTGAAATCAAGTATTGCTCATCTTGTTTCAGTTTATTCTTCTTTGCAAATTTGTTTTGGTTTTTAAATCCTTTGCATGGCCATGTGAATTTTAGAATCAGTTTGTCAATTTCTACTTAAAAATTCTGCTGGGAGCACCTGGCTGGCTCAGTCAGTAGAACGTGCAACTCTTGATCTTGGGGTGGTGACTTCAAGCCCCAAATTGGGCACAGAGATTACTTAAAATTTTTTTTAAAGATATCTGCTGGGATATTGATGAAGCTCCTAACTTTAATTATATGCTAATCATACTGACATTTCACCAAAAATCTTTGAGTATGGCATTATTCTTACTATTTTATACATGAAGAAACCAAGACTCATATAGGTAACAGAATCTCATTTGTGACAGAATAAAAACTAGAACCCATGACTGCTTTAATTCTTGCTACAGTAAAAGAGCTTGGAGTTAGAATAAATGGTGTCCCAGCCTTCAGCTGGGATTTCCCACTGAAACACTTTTGGGTTGTATTCAACCCATGAAGCCATCATTTGATGTTTATTTGATCGCAAAATAGACCTTCAAAAACACATCCTTCCTGCTACCTCTCTCTGACCGACCCTCTCTTCATCCTCACGAGTGGGAAAAACACGTACTGTCATCTATGCAAATAGTACCTTCCCTCTAAGTCTCACTATGCATGACTATAATGAGAACTTACTCACCAGGCCCGTTCATAACTGCTCAAGTAATCATCTTCTTAAAAGCATGTCACTCTCCTGCCCAAACACAATAAATGACTCCCAATGCTACTAAAATTACATTGACTCATGGAATTGTGCACGTTTAGAGCAGAAAGAGACCTTAGAGATCAAGTGTACAAAACTGTAAAGAAGTAATGTTCAACCCTCCTGTTTCTGATGTGAGAGCTAATTACCAAAGAGAGGAAATGACTTTGAAGCAAGGAATCTGTAACTCTACCTGTCTCAGGAATTCTGGTTTTGTTTTATTTGGTTTTGAGCTTTATGGCAGGATTTTTATTGCAATCGCAGCCTAATGCTCTTTCCTCTGAAACTGTAAAAGAGTCACTCTGCCATTCAAGGCTCTCCTCACTCACATGCCAGCCCATTTCCTGTCCTTCCACCATACTCCAGGCAGTGGGTGTCCACGCCAGCAAGACCCTTCCTGACCCCTGTGCCTTGCTTTCTCCTGGTCTGTCTGCCAGTGATGAGTGCTTCTTTCTCTCTTTGCATCCATTTCTTCCTGAAATAGCCTTACTCCCTATCACTTGAGGCTGATCTCAAATGCTACTTCTTCCACAAAACTGTCTATGATTCCTCCAGATGCAGGCATTAGGTTTTCCGTCCACCACTCCAAGTTTCCATCATCCTGGGTTTGATATGAAAAATACCCTGGATGAAATTAAGAACAGATGGGTGATGATAGAGGAGAAGATTAGTGAATTCAATGACATAGCAACAGAACACCAAATGAGAGCTAAAATAAAACCCAGAGATAAAAAGAGAACAGGAAAAAATAGACAATCAATGCATTGCAAGATAGCGTCAAGTGGCCTAATATATGGTAATTGTGTCACAGAAGAAGAGGAGAGAGTGCTCAAGAAAATCCTGAAGAAATAATAGCTAAAGTTTTTGTACATTTAATGAAAAAAAATACCTACAGACCCAAGAAAGTCAATAAACCCCCAAGCACAAGAAATATGAAGAAAAGTACAAGGCCTACCCTAATCAAACAGCTTAAAACCAGTAATAAAAATAAAAATAAAATAAAATAAAAACAATTAGAAAAAAAGGCACAGTATGTAAAAAAGGAACAAGAATGACAGCATACTTCACAAAGAAAACAATGCAAGTCAGAAGATGGTGGAGAAACATCAATGAAGTTCTGAAAAAAGAAAACCAACTTAGAGTTCTATACCCAGAGAAAATATCTTTCAAAAAGGAAGGTGAAGTAAAGACTTCCTGAGACATATAAAAGCTGAAAGGGTTCATTCTCAGCAGGCCTAGACTATACGAAATAAAGCTTTCCTCACAGGATAATTGTGAGAAATATGCTGCAGAGATATGGGTGCTCAGGGACAGGCATGCTGCCCAGTAAAGAGCCTAAAACCAGGCTTCAGGAGTCTGAGCTCATCCCAGCTCTGCAAGCTGCAGCTAAGAAGAACCTTGTGTCTGGAACCAAGGCCAAGTCCAGGCCAGAACGAGGACACGGCCAAGTGCCGCTGTTGCTTACCTCCTGGCCCATCTGCTGCCCTTGCCCACTTCTAGGGCATCTTTCCTGGGGGCTTTCTCTGAGAACCATTCAAATGCAGACCACACCCCTGCTCCTCCCCTCCCCCACACAAACACTGAGGGAGGTTATGCCCAGCCACAGACAAAGAGTGAACTCCCATGTTGGTCCCATCAGCTTCATTCTTGCTGCCATGGTCAGGCTGTGACCTTGTCACTTCACACCTGGACCCTCCTGTTCAACCCTCCTGTTTCTGATGTGAGAGCTAATTACCAAAGAGAGGAAATGACTTTGATGCAAGGAATCTGTAACTCTACTCATAAAGGTCACCCAGCCTCCACTTTTAGTCTGACCTCCAGCTCCTCACCTCCGAAGCCACTCTCCACTCTGTACTGTGGTCAAAAGGATCTTTGGATAAAGCAATTCTGATTATGTCTCTTCTTTCTCAAAATTCTTCAATGGCTCCCCATCACCTTCAGGATAAAAATCTAAACTCCGTAGCTGGTCACAGTGTAACCCAAACCTGACTCTTCCATCTCACCACCCAGCCTTCTTCCCTCGACAAAGACACAGACTCGGCTCTAATCACACCAGGCCAGCTGCTGCTCCCTAACTCCGTGTGTGACGTTTGGTGAATACCTGTCATGTGCCAGAAACCCTCAAGTGCATTTTCACTGTAAACTTTTCCAGCCTTCACGGTGATGAAGAAAGAGCTTACTATGCCAAAGGGAAAATAGGATGGTTCACTTTTTGAAGGATGTTGTTCAGCTCAGCTCACATGCCACCTCCTCCACAAAGCCCACCTAGGCTGAATCCACTCTCATCTTGCTCCTTTTCAGAGTGCTGGTAGTCAAAAGTTATTTTGTTGCCTGAGATCCAGGATTATGACTCTCTTCCTCAAGTTCAACCCCTACCAAACGCGGCGAGCCTCTTGAGCTGAGGGTGCATGTCTTGTTCACCCCTGTCTCTCCCGGCCAGGAGGAAGAACTGAATGGAACAGAACCCTCCTTCCTGGAGCGGGCTCCTCCCAGGGCCGCAGAGCCCCCAGAGCTTCCCAAGAATTCTTGTGCACCTGTGCCGACACAGCATCTCCCCCTCCCTTGCCCCCAGCTTCCAGTTTTTAGGGAGTCCAGTGTTGAGGTCTGGGGCGTTGCTGGTGTGTGTCTTGGACGGAAGTGAAGCAAAGGCCTCAAGACAAGGGAAAGTTTCCCAAGGTTGCAGGGGCTGTAGGGCATCTGGGCCCCCCCCACGCAGGCCCCTGCACTGCTGTTCTCTGCCGTGCCCTTTGGCCTCTGGCGGGTGGTGTGTTTTGACAGTCTGGCAAGTGGGGATCCACCGTGAGTGCTCAGGAGAGAGGGAGCCAGACTCTGGACTCAGGCAAGAAGGAGATTGGGAGGCTCTGCTGCTGACTCAGCTGGGCAGCGGCGAAAGAAGTCTCTCTGGAACATGGCATTTCCAGCCCAGCTTCTCGGCCACGTGTGTAACATGGGGTAACACAAGCCAAAACGCAGAACTCCCAGTAGTAGGACACGGGGTCGTTGTGACCCTGGGAGGCACAGATCCCATAAGAGCCCTGGGTGGGGTGGGGGGTGGGGTCGATATGAATGCCAGGGGAAGTAGGTGACATGCAGAATTCTCCTGATGGGAAAAGTCGCTTTTGTTGTTGTGTGTTTGTGTACGTGGAGAGGGGCCTGGCAGTGGTGATTGTGTGTGTGTGTGTCCCTTGACATTAGCAATGAAGTTCTTTGACGGCATTCTAGGACTGGATGTGGCAAACTGGAGGGAGCCTGTCCAGACACACTCTACGTAGTCTCAAACAAGTCCCCTCCCGTTCTGGGCCTCAGGTTCCCCACCTGTTGAGGGAGAAAGTTGAACCCCTAGCTAGGCATGCTCTTTTATCATCCATTTTAAGCTCCCTCTCATCCCTTAACTGCCGATTTGCTTTAGGGATGCAAAAGGAGTGGGGTATCACATAGCAGAACACAGTTGGAGGGAGGTTCCCCCCTTCCGCCTCTCGATCGGCCTGGGAGGGTGTTCAGGCAGCAGGATGGAGCGGATTCAGGACTGGAATAACTCAGGTGTATTCGGTGGTGTGGAGGGAATCCGTAAACGACCCGTCTTCTGATGTTTCTGGATGGTGGCATGGAAGGAGGAGGTAGAGTGAGGCATGGTGGGCAGGGCCCCCGCCACCTTCTTGGGACGGAACACCTGAGCCCGTGTGTTGCCACTGACTTCGACAGCCCTCCTGCGGCCAGCCCGTCAGCCTCCTCATGCTCAAGACAGCAGAGTGGAGCCAGGGACCGCACTGGTACTGGAAGGGCCCTAAGAGGCATGAGACTAACTCTGCCCTCTAACAGAATCCACCCCGATGCCAGAGCAGGGAAGGGGCTTGCCTGGGTCAGGGCAGAGCTGAGGTCAGTCGGTGCCAGGCTGTGCTGGAACCATGCCCTGCTCGACAGACACATAATAAGCTGGCTTCAAATGCCAAGGGAAGTTTCCAAAATCATGTGGCTTTAAACAGGTGAACTGCTGTATGTTAGACATCAGGAGAGCGGTCAGCCTTGCCGGGGGTGATGGCTGGAGGGTCACAGGTGGGCTTGTGGGAGGCTGAGCACGTTCAGGTTCTTGACCTGCTGGGTGTAAGGGTGTGGCGGGTTGTGAAAACTCGTGAGGCTGTACAGATGACATGCGTACATTCCACTTCAAACTATTAAAAAAAAATAAAGAACTGAAAAGAGAGGAAAGGAAGCACGTGTCTTGGACGCTGTGGTCAGCACCCCTCCCCGGGGGGCACGCAGGAGAGGGCGGGGCGCAGCTAGCGCCCCCGGCTGTCCCCCCGGAGCGGGAGGCTGGAAGGCCGGCCACCCGCTCATATTGGCAGAGCAAACAAATGGGCCCCTGAGCACACTGGCCCCTCTGTGTACACAGGGTGTTAGGCCGGGCTCCCCCGAGCTGCACTTCATGGTGACAAAGACAACAATGCCACATCTCGTAACTGTCAACAGCATCGCCGTACTCAAGTTTTTGGTCCAATATTTGCAGAGTCAGAGGAGCCATGTCTACTCTGCAATATTGACTTAGATCCACCACTTACCAGAGAGAGTGGAGGACCCAGCCCCGCCCGCTCACCTGCCAGGGCCTTCAAGGCGTGCGTGGCCTCAGGCAGAGCGCTGGGGGGCCGCAGGGTAGGAAAATCAGCCCTGCTTGGTTTCCTGGCTGTTGGCCCTGATACCTGCACCCTGTAGCCTGGGCGACGGGCTGTGGCGGGGACTCTGGAGTTTCCAGATCGCCTGCAGCCCTGGGTAAATGCAACCCGCGAGACCCGCACAGGAGGCAGCTGGGCACATGAGGCATGAAGTTCACAGTCTTGACTTGAAGTTTTCAGGAAATGGTAATTAGAAAGATTTTTTTTTTCCTCAAGAAGTCTACTTTTTCATAACCGAGCTAAACCCTACGGATGCCAAACATGTAGCCTCCGGTTCAGGATTTTACACCCCCAGTAACTTCTGAGTGAGACACTTCCCATTGATAAACACAAGAGACTACTTTCCAGAAAGTCTGTCCCCTTTGTGAGCTCCAGGCCCCGCAGCGGCAGCCATGACCTGTGACCTCCTGGCTCCCAGCCTTGCTGTCAGCTGGAGAAAGACAGGGGCCCCGCCTGCGTCAGCTGGACAAACGAGGGGCTGGAAACGCTGCCTGGAGGCTCTGCTTTCCACAAGGGGCTGACCCCTCACTGCAGGTGCCCTGTCCCCAGGGCAGACTTGCTGTGCCGTCAGGTGGCAAGTTGCTTAGACATCTCCGTTCTCTGAAAATGACTCTTTTTCCCATTTGATCAGAAGAGCTCTGAAGAGACTGCCTGCCCTGCCCTCTCTCTGCCTCCAGGGCCCACACATTCAGCGAGGCCTCCAATAACCATTAATTTAGCCAATTTCCTGGGCCACACCGTCCCCCCGGGGACCCCACTTTGGTGGGCAGCAGCGGAACAAGACTCCCTGCTGTTTGCCTTCCCTTTTAATTACACGGGGACAAGCTTCCTTGGGCTGACTTTGGGAGGCAAGCCCCAGGCCAGCCTGGCTGCCCTCCACGAAACAATGCACACATGTTCGGGAGAATTCCCTCCTTGCCTAATCCGGGCTGGGAAGAAAAGGGCTTTTCTTCTTGTTGTCAAAGGGGGTCTTCGATGCTAAGATACCATTTTGTGTCTCAAGTCATGTCACGGGACTTCTGCCTCGGCCTCGCTGCCTGCTCTTTAGAAATGAAAGACACAGTCCTTGCTTCACCTCAGGACAAGTGCCCCCCACCCTGCCCTCCTCTGAAAATAAAGGGGGTTGGGGGCCTAGGGAAGCAGGAAAAGCTCCCAACTCCCACTGTTCCTTTCTCATCCTGGCAATCTCGGCTTTCTGGACTATTTGCCCAAAGGATGAGCAGGGAGGGCTGAGCCTCACCTGCTGATCTCAAGGGTCATGAATATTCTTATAATCCCCTGGAAAGAAGGGCCCTTTCATTAGAGGACCAGATTCGTCCTGGCGGCCTGGGGGCTTGCCTCCCCCTCCCACCCACCGGCTTGCCTGCTGGCTGCTTTCCTGCTCTACCGCCTCTGGGTCTGGCTAGCTCCTCCGCTCTTGGCGCAGGTTGGATGGAGAGCCAGATTTTCATAAGGCATTGCTATGCTGCTTCCCTCACTACTCCCTGTCCCTATTCTACGGACGAATCAAAGGACATAACAAAGAAACCCCAGACATGCATCCTGCTGCTTAGAAAGGAGCTGGTGTCGGTACACCGAGGAGAGCAAAGTGACGATGTCACTGGTAGTTGAGTGTCACCTTTATTTGGCAAAAGGATTGGAGGTAGCTTTTGGAAATACCCATAAAAATTCAGATGAAGAAATAAAAGACAATTGGAGCAAAATAGAACCAAGGCAGAGGAAAGCTTAATACTACAATCAAATGTTAACAAGTAAGTTACAAGTAAATGTCAGTTTCCATATGGGAGCAAGGCTGAGCTAACAACGTAACTTCGGACTTCCTAGCAGCCCAAGAAAAGGGAGAAAAATGGTCCATGGATGGTCAGAGCATACCAGTTGCTCAGGGGAAGCACAGTTCTCCCTGACACTGAGGGCTGAGACTCTCTATCAACAGTGGGTCCTCAAACAAACAAAAATTGTCGTGTTCTGCATTAAACATGTCATCTCTGATCTTAGAACCGTTTCCTTAAGCTGTCTTTCAAGTGGTTTAATGTGCAACTCACATACCAACAATCACTGACTTTGCTAGACTGCTTTTAACACTTGCCATGGATTTAAAATCCATCTTGAATTCAGGCTAAGAAACTAAGAGGTAATTCTAATGGGGAGTGCATTTCTTTGGATATTTTAAACAAAGAAAAGGTCTGGTCCTATATAGCTAAGCCTCAGAGTACAAAGCAGTGATTTTCAAAGTTTTAATCTCTTAAAAATTATTAAGTATCCCAGAGAAATTTTTCTTTAGGTGGGTTATGTGTATTGATATTTAATATTTAATATCATATTTGATATTGGTATATTCACAATTGAAATGGAGAATTATTTAAGATACATACTCATTATTTTAAAACATAAAACAACTTTATGCTAACATAAAATTACATTTCTTATGAAAAAAACTGTAGGAATAAGAGTAGCTTATTTTTGCAATTCTCTTTGATGTCTGGCTTGATAGAAGATAACTGGATTCTTCCATGCACTTCTACATTCAACCTATTGCAACATATTGTTTTGGTTGAAGTATATGAGGAAAACTTCCTCTCACACCATAATGTAATTAGAAAAGAGAAGGAGAATTTAATAGCTTTCCAGTTACTTGTGAATCTTCTTTGGTACTACGTCAACACTTGACAAAGGTTAGTTGCAATGTAGACCCTGAAACCATATCAGTGAACTTCTCATAGTCTGTGTTGTAAAAGCCATCGGTCCACCTTCCCCTTGGAAAGGAGCTTTCCCCATGCTTGACTCGGCCCCATCATGCCTTAGCCATTTGGAAAATACTGGTTTCCTTGGTTATGCAGATCTTCTAACTAACACATTTCTTTCTACAATATCAAAAAGAAACATTCATCTAAGTCATGGGAATAAAAGGCCCAGCATAGGGAATATAATCAATGACATTGTAATAGCATTGCATGGTGACAGATGGGAGCTACACTTGTTGCAAGCACGGTATAGAGAAGTGGAATCCCTATGTTGTACATCTGAAACGATGTAACATGGTGTGTCAATTATTCTCAAATAAAAAAATTTTTAAAAAATGCTTTCAAAAATGAAAAAAAGATACATTCATCAAAGTCATCATCCACTGCACCAGAAAAATACTGAGAAGTTGTCAAGCTCATTGTTTTTCCAGATTCTGCTTTTTGCCTAATGTATAAGTTTTATCATTGGCAACGAATACAACAGAGTTGTCTTCCGGGAAGTGGCAGGTCCACTCTGCTTATTTTCGAGAAAACATCTGCCACGTGACTAAGTTTGAACTCCCATAGTTCCTCACTCATCTTCAGCAAAATGGCATTCCTCAAAAAAAGTGAGGCTTTAGGTCACAAATCACATGACTGCACAAGTATTTTTCCTCAAGATGACCATCATATTTTGGGTTGCAACGTGTTTTATGAGAACCTCCTAATTTGTCACACACACCATGAAAAAGACATGAAAAGTACTTAAGGGTGGAGATCTAATAAAAGCAAAAATCAATAAGAGTAATACAAATTAATAAAACAAATGACTAATTTTTGCTACTTCACCAAGCCATTCGTTAAGTAAAGTCGCCTTTTTCTTTTCCCTAAGCTGTGAGTGCGTCACGGTGCGGCCGGCACTAGGCCCACGAGGGCACGGCAGCCCCACTGCCCGGTTCATGCCGAGCAGGGTTACCCACCACGATTCTGGCACATCAGTGGATAGCAGCGTACTGCAAAGAGCAAATAACATATTCATATTATTACAAAATCATGTTGACCTTGTGAGCCCTGGAAGGGTCTTGAGGACCCCCAGGGTCCACAGGCTGCCCTCTACTAACTGCGGGTGCAGGAAGACCCGGCTGGTAAGAGGGCAATTCCTTGAGGAGAGGCTCTCCACATGCCAAGCGAGAAAAGGCAAGCACTTCCTTCTGAAAATGTTTTCTATCTTGACTACAGCTCTGATAGCTAAAAAAATTAGAGATGCACCCTGTGCTGCACAAATAAATATTTCAGAAATTTAGTGCCAGAGTCAAACCGTTTGATTAAGGTTAGATAAATGCTTACAGTAGGCTAATAACTGAATTCTCCTCATCCCATCACAATGATGATCTTCTCCACCATACAGATATATTGTGAAGATCAAATGAGATAATAGCTCTGAAAACTCTAAGCTAATTACGGGTAGTTTTATATTTTATTTTTGAGGGTAGTTTTATTTATAAGAGGCAGTTTTATATAAAAATAGAATCAAAGTTTTCACAAATATCGGCATTAGAAGGATCTTTAGTGAATATCCAATCAAACCCTCTGTTTTATCAATGAGGAAATTAAGACCAAAGATGAAAAGGACTTTCCAGGTTATAGCAAATCCTGATTATGGGTCCAATTTTTTGCCACTTGAAGAGTTAATTGTTGTATACCAGTTAGCAAATGAAAGAAGATCTCTCTCTCTCTCTCACATACACACACAGTAAACATACAGATAGCAATAAACACTAATTTGTATGTAACTCAGAATCTACATACTGTATGCTTTATAAACATGAACAACTGACCCATTTAAATAGTTTTTCTGTATTTGTGACGTGCTAAGTGTTAGGTATATGAAAAGAGAGACCACACAGTCCCTGCCCTCAGAGACCTTTTGGTCTTGTGAGGAAATGCATGAGCGATCAGTAACTGCAGGACGTGCTGCTGTGTTAGGATAGGCGTGTGCTTAAGGCGCTAATGTAAGGCAGTTCACTCAGGTGGGAGACAAAGGAGTAAGGAAGGAGTCACAGAAGTTCCCCAGAGGAGGTGGTGCTGGATCAGGGTTCCCAGGGAGGCAGGAAGGTCATCAGACCAAGGAGGCTGGTCCAGTTTGAGCAGCGTGCGTGCAGGAAGCAGTGTGATGGAGCAGGGAGCTCTGGGGCTCTAACAGGGATGTGGGATGAGGAGCGGGGCTGGAATTGCTGTTCGAGAGGTGAGCAGATCCCTCATCGGGAAGAGCTAGGAGCTGAAGAGTTTGAACTTTACTTTGAAAATCTGGAGACAGTTTTAATTGAGAAGTCACATTTGCACTTTGGACACATCATTCTGGCAAGAGTGTGGAGGATGGATGGGGGGAAGGGGACAATGAAGGTCTGCGGTGGCAATGGAGTGAGACACGAGGGCTGTCTGATGTGCGCAGAGGTCGTAGGATGGGGACACAAGATAGAAGGATGAAAACTAGAGACACTGGTGATTGGGTTTGTTCCTGTATTAGAGGAGATTCCTAGATGTCTGCCTTGTGTACCTAACAGTGTCTGTCGCCAAAATAGTGAGGTCTTGGAGAAGGGACAGTTTTAATGGAGAAAACAGTGGTCTCACTATGGACAGGTGTCTGTGGGACATGTGAGTGGACAGCTGGGGATGGGGCTCTGGGGTATGGGGAGAGGACCGGGATGGAGCCAGAGAGTGACAGTCACTGCAGACACGGAAGGGAGTTGACCAGCCAGGGAGAACATGCGACTGAGGAAGAGCTCCGGGAAAGGCCACCATCTAGGAAGGTCTGCAAACAGCACTGACAATCAGCAGCTGCTTTGTTACTAGAAGGGAAACCAGGAGAAAATGGTGTCATCAAAGGACAGAAGCCAAAGAAACAAGGGTTTACAGAGAGAGAGGGAAAGTGGAAGAGAGAACGGATGTCACAGTGTTAAATAGCCAAGTAAGTAAAAGAGTGCTTGGGCGACAGTGGTGGCCTCAGGGAGGGGCATGAGGCAGAGGTGCCCAGCTGGTGAAAGAAAATGCGAGCTTGGAGTGAGCTCAACAAGGAATGGTGGATGATTTCTCTTTAAGGAGCTTGGCTGTGAATGAAAGGAAAGCTAGTGTGTACTTAATAGATATATAGACTTCACAGAAGATACCAATTTGTTTCTAGATCCTGGGATTCACGGATTTTTTTTTTTAAAGATTTTATTTATTAATTTGACAGAGAGAAACAGCCAGCGAAAGAGGGAACACAAGCAGGGGGAGTGGGAGAGGAAGAAGCAGGTTCCCAGCAGAGGAGCCTGATGTGGGGCTCGATTCCGTAACACCGGGATCACGCCCTGAGCCGAAGGCAGTTGCTTAACCACTGCGCTACCCAGGCGCCCCCACGGATATTTTAAAAGCTCATTTGGAGCATTTGAGTGGCTCAGTAGGTTGAGCCCCTGACTCTTGATTTTGACTCAGGTCATGATCTCAGGGTCCTGGGATCGAGCCCCACATCAGGCTCTGCGCTCAGCACGGAGTCTGCTTGAGAGTCTTTCCCTCCGCCCCTCCCCCCGCTTGCAGGGGCACATGCTCTCTCTCTCTCTCTAAAATAAATAAATAAATCTTTAAAAATTTTTTTAAAAAGTTCATTTGTCTTATTTCCAGATAACTCTATCCAGAGTACCCCGAACACAGTACGTTAAAGTGGTGGTATAAAACGAGAATAAAGGAAAACCCATTCAGATTAGAAAAATGCAAAACCAGCAGATGCAAACCCCCCTATTGGTAATCTAAAGTGCTCCCAATCTAGCTTCCTTACACCCACACGGTGGTGAGAGCATGGCCTGGGAGCGGGGCTCTTAGCAGACAAGGCAATCCCTTTTCGGCCTGGCCGTGAACCCAAGTTCACACAAGTCGCACTGCACCCTCTCTCAGGCAGCCGATAGTCTCTTTGGAAACCTACTTTGGATTTAGGTCTCTTTGCTCATCCCTGTTCCTACGCAGATTAACCTTTGCCCTTGGCAGGGAGTTGCTGCTGGATGTGAGCAGTCTTGTTGGCGGCCAGGGGTATCTCAGGACTTGGGTGTGGAACCAAGGCACCTGCGAGCCAGCAAAGCTATTTCTCTGTGCAAACATTCCTGAGAAAGCAGGACCTCTCTTACCTACAGCTCCCAAATGCCTCCCTTCTGAACTCACCACCTCTCAAACTTCTCTGACGTCTTTGCCAACAGTAACTTCTTCCTCATGCCTCCTACTGGGCAATGCAGGCCACTTCTGGTCGATAAACAATTTACAGTACAGGGTGGTGGTGAGGGGCACAGACCAGAAACCAGACTTCCAGGTGGAAATCCCAGCTTTGCCACTTATAAGCTAAGGAAACTCTGACAACTTGAATGATTTAGAGGTTCTGTTTTTTGTTTTTTTTGTTTTTTGCCTATAAAATGGGGAAAATAATAGTACCTATCTCTCAGGGTTGTGGAAATGAACAACATTCAGACAGTTTAAGTGCTTCCAACAGTGCCTGACACTCAGTACATGGTAACTCTCATTATTTGGAAGGATTCGAGAGAGAAACACCTTGTATCTGGTTTGGAGGCAAGTATTAGAATGCCTTTCACTTAAAACAGAATGTCCCCTGGAAAATATCTTGCCTGACTTAGTTGGACCAGGATGCACAGTCCCTTGGTTTCTCTGGATGCCAAGTTTAATCAGGGGCAGAAACTCAGAGGTGACCCGGGCTGGAGGAAACCTGTGGGACTCTGCAGCTCACTGCTTTCACACGTCGGGTCTGGAGAAGAAAGTGGCGCTAATAAGTCATGCGGGGAGAGGAGCATGATTCATCAGAACAGGACTCCTGTGCTTCATGGCCGTGTGCCCCGCTGCACGCTTCTGAAGATCCAAACGCATGGGTTTGAACTCTGTGTGTGCGCATGTCATTGCCTTCTTTCCTGACAGAATTTCTCCAAATAGGATTGCTTTTCTGGAACCAGAGACAAACCCTTTGTTACAAATCCAGGATAAACACACACACACACACACACACACACACACACACACTAGGACTGCTTTTCTGGAACCAGAGACAAACCCTTTTTACAAATGCAATATAAATACACACATACACACACACAGTAGACAACTGGCTCTCCCGTATGATACTGCACCCTTTAGTTAGTGAGATGATTTTATTCAAGCTGAGCAACAAATACAAAATAATTACCAGAATTCTGGGCTACCTCTTCCTCAGTAAACCTTAAAAACAGAATGTGCTCTGAATATTCAGGATTCACTTAAAATGTGTAAAACAGGCCTCAGGGCCACTTTCCCCGGCTGAAGTTCACCAGCGTGACTTTCCGAACTTGAAAAAGTTAGACGTGTGGAACAAGAGACTTTTATATAAATACATACATCTTACTCGATCAGGGTTTCCTCTTAGCACGAACTTACCCCTCGCGCTCGATGTAGTATATATTAAGTGTCTCTCTCGGAATGCACACCCTCTTCTGCAGCTCACACCATGAAAAGGAACTGCCGGGTTGGGACAGGTGAGCGGGTAAGGGAAGGGGGCTCCTGGCACGTCGCCAGCGCATTCAATACCTGCTCTGTTTTCCAGGCTCTGCAGGCAAACCCACATGGCATCCCAGACAGACGTAGCCAACTTGCCAGCCTGGGAACTAAGGGAACCTCTCCGAGCAGGCGTTGACGTGCTGAAAAATGGCGATGGCGCCTACGTTAGGGAGTAAGAATAAGTAAACTAACATATTTAATATATATTTAATATAGTTGGCATTTAATAAATGGCATTTTCCCTTCAGTCCAGCCTCATCGTTTAACTTCATTTAAGGTTAAAGCTCCACGCGTCTACTCAACATCTACGCATCCCTAAGCATGACCAGGAATCACGTTCTCGTCAGAAGCCCTTAGTAGGATTGTCACTCAGATGCACTGAGGCCAGCGGCAGACAGAACGCTGCAGTTCAAGATTCACATGGTGACCTGTGGCTGGGCAGCAGGCTGGTTGTGGATGTTTCTGTCTGACTCACACACTGTTAAGATCTTTTTCTAAAGAAGATTTATTTATTTGAGAGAGAGAGCCAGAGAGAGAAAGAGAGAGCGAGTGAGCATGTGGGGGGGGGGCAGGGGGAGTGGGAAATACAAAGAATCTCAAGCGGACTCCCCGCTGAGTTAGAAGCCTGACGTGGGGCTGGATCCCAGGACCCTGAGATCATGACCTGAGCCGAAATCAAGAGTCGGACGCTCAACCCACTGAGCCACCCTGATGCCCCAAGATTTTTAAATTAGTTGCTACAATTCAAAAGTAGGGAGGTTTCAAATAAATATCCAAATCTCCAGCTTCTTTAACAAAATGCCTGACTTTGGGGGCACTGAGTTTGTGGCCTGACTTCAATCTTCTTGGAACAGACACAATATAGTAGTCCCCCATGATCGGCAAGGGGGGAACATTTCAAGACCCCCGGTGGATGCCTGAAGCTGCAGATAGTTCCGAGCCCTACAGATGCCATGCTTCTCCCTATACACACATACCTATGATAAAGTTTAGTTTAAAAATTAAACATAGTAAGAGATTAACAATAACCAATAATAAAATAGAACAATTATAACAATATGCTGTAATAAAAGTTATGTGAATATGGTCTCTTTCTTAAAATACCTTATTGGCCTGTACTCACCCTCCTTCTTGAGATGAGACGAAATGAGGGGAATGGCGTAGGCACTGTGGCGTGGCATTAGGACACAAGTGGCCCGGTGACGCCTCAAGAGGAGGGTCACCTGTTTCCGGACGGAGGCTGCCCTTGGGTCACTGGAGTTGCGGATAAGGGAGGACCACTATACATGCTTAAGAGTCAGCAGAGAAGGGTTCTAGTTCTGCCACCAAGGGAACAAATTGTTCCTTCTCTCTGGACCTCTTTTCTTCTTTTGCAAAACGTGAGCTATCATTGTTTTAAAACTGTAATTTACTTGCTAGATAAACAAAGTGAAGCTGAGGGTAAAAAAAATGATAGAAATCCTCTACAAACCATACCATACTCTATACAGCCAGCCAGGTGGTGGGAGGCTTTAAAAATGTTTCCGAATATACATATCTGGTTGCACAAAAGAGTATCCAAACTATAGGCATTAATAATAAAAGCTATGGTAGTTCAGAGAGAGGAAACAATTTTTTAAAGGAAGAATTACTCTATTTTATGAACACAGGAAGATCTCGGCTTCCCACTACCAGGTGGGAAACATGCAGATGTGCTCCGTATGCATCTGCTCTGGAAAGTTCCCTATTTCCACATTCTCATCTTGTAAAGGTTTTGAGGAGGTTGGTTGAGCGTGCCACGCCTGGTCCGTGGAGGCTTTCTGCTTGGTTGGCTTCAGACAAAGTTACCATTAACTCCCCAACCTGCAAGAAAATTATTTAACACAAAGGATTCCAAAATGTCCTCCTCTCCCCCTACAAGCCTGCAAACAAATGGTACAGGAATGAGGTCAGAAAGGAATCCCCCGCCTACCAGGCCTCTGAATTCATTTACCTACCTCAGAGCCCATTCAGGGAAAGGGGTGGAACAGGGAACAAGAGATGCTCGGAGGCCAAGTGGAGTTTGGGGGTCGAGCGCTACATTACAAGATTTGACAGGGCCTTTGCCAGCCTTCAGCTTCTTTGTGTCTCTCACATAATAGAGAAACACAAACTGAGCAGCACACGATCTGTGGTTACACCCTTGGACAGAGCACACTCTTTGCAAATGCTAATAGTATTGTAGCATCTTGTCACCCGGGAACACAAAAAAGGATGTTGATTTTCACATGAACCAGAACAGGCCCATTGTACACAAGTTTGTGACCAACTTGTAGTATCTGCACATCAAAAGCCCAGCCAATCACAGGGTACACAGCTGGCGAACTGCACCGATGGGGGTGCCCGACGCAGAACAAGATCCAAACGCCTCACCCACCCGTACAGCGACACACACAGTACTTTTGACATGAATGAAACTACGATCTCACAATCCTGGTTCAGCTATGACCACGGCAGTTGGCAAGTATAATTAGCAAGAACATAAATGGCTCAGATGTTTAAGAAGAGAAATCTGAATGTATGAAAATGGGAGTGGTTTTGCTTGCGCTGAGAGGCTCCAATATGGTAGAGGCAGCGAAGGGTGGGGATGTTCAATCAGGGGTGATCTGATACACGAAAAGATAAACTCACGAGAATGTCGGCAAGAAAAGTATCTACTTTCAAGCTAATAGTTCTGGGAAACTAGAAACTCAAGGCAAGAAAATTAAAGAACATGTAGGATACTCTTAAAAATAAATTGTCTGAATTGTAGAGGCTTCTGCTAATAGCCTTTCTCTCAAGTGTTAAGTTTATTAGGAACAAAAAGGCAGTCAAAATTTGGGGAAATATTCAATCACGGTTTTAAAAACTGGGGTGAAAGTAATTCTGCATCTGAATAGTTGGGCTAACTCAAAAAAATTTAGAGGATCAACACAGGTAAGATGGGAAATTAACATGATTAACATGTTGAGGAAAAATCACAAAGTACTAATTTCTACTACTGAGATTTGAGGTCTGGGCAGACAGGAGATGAGAGCCCCCTGAATCTCAGGATCACCTTGTCCCCCAGGACCCCGCAGGGACCCCCATCTCTGCTGAGATCCCCATTCTGGTGGTGCAGCCACAGCCTCAGTTAGGGTTAACTTCTTATGCACTTTCTGGGGGTGTCAGTGCCCTGGGTACTCCTCAGTAAGTTCACTTCATAAATAAGTTCACTATCCTAAAAGTATTTTTGAGAGACAGCAAAGTGCCCACAGGTGTCTGACCAGGCTTGTTTTCAAATTTAGTCTTTGCTACTCACTAGAATGACCTTGGGCAAGTTACTGAACAACTTTTCTGAGCCGATTTCCTCATCTACAAAATGGAAAATAATACTGCCTGTGGTAATGAATNAAATTTAGTCTTTGCTACTCACTAGAATGACCTTGGGCAAGTTACTGAACAACTTTTCTGAGCCGATTTCCTGATCTACAAAATGGAAATAATACTGCCTGTGGTAATGAACGCAGAACACAAGACATACTGGTTCAAGTTCTTTTCTTAACTTCAAAACTTAAAAGAAAAACCAAAAAAACTTCACGGGACCAATCTTTGGCAAGATAGGATACTAAAAAGGCTTCGGGGTTTCTAGATGGACCCCAAAATGCTAATGGTCAGTGACAGTACACGTCTTTGCTGTGCGCTCAGTCCTGCAGAGACCTTTATAATGGGCCCTTAGTAAGGGTGTGCTGCCTTCTGTACCTTTCTCCCAACACACACCAGGCACCTCTTCTTCCTGCTAGTATTGCTCATGCAGGCAGGGAAGCAGGTTTGCTATTGTAACTGGGTACGTGCTGTGTTCTTAATGCATAGCTCACGCGCTGCAAGTGTGGGGGTACTTCTGACTTAAGCTCTCTAGACAAATACATTTCTTGATGGAGAAAAAGTAAGCATTGCAACTTGTTAATGATGTGTGACTACTTCCATGTTAAGACATATGGAAAAGAGAGATTAAAAACAAAAATGGAATGCAGAAAAATGGATAGGTTAATTCCTTAAGAGGTAAATTAATTTCAGCATTTCCTGCAGCTGAAGTGAAGAAACAGGTTAAGGTCTTGAATTCTCTTTGACAGAAGAGTGGCATATACATTTGTCTGGAGGGGGAAGATTTGCTGGCACTGAATAATCTAGTAATCCTTATTTTAATGAACTTAAACAACAGACATGTTCTTAGGTGTTACTTCTGCAAAGGATACCACGCAGAAGAGTATTTTCTTCAAATAGGTACACCATATAGTATTTGGGAAAGCCCAGGGCATATCAGATAAATCGAGAGGTGGGTCAGTGTCAGTCCAGGCAGTATTGCTTCCTGAAGTTTTGGCCTAATTCTCAGAAAAACTTTAGCAAAGCAAGATGGAGTCAGTCTATTCTCTACATACTTTCTCACAAATGTTAGAGGTCTCACAAGTTTCTGGCAAGTGCTAGATCATGAAAACCATGACTCTATTTTCTGACAAGTGGATAAAATTCTAATTTCCACGTTGTTCTATGTGATGTAGTCACTCCGAGGGTAAGCAGCAGAATGGACATTCTGCCTCCAACATGAAGGAGTGTAACCTGTGCTGGTAACACAGCTGT